>NC_056743.1:1062798760-1062903760 GCF_019279795.1 Protopterus annectens
TGATTTTCTTATTGACCACTGCTAGTCTGCAAGGCTTTTTGGACCCCAGTTATATAATACAAGCTTGACCCCAGGAGAGAAGTGGCTGAAGCTTTTCAAAGAAGGGCCTGAACGGACTACACTATATCTGATAATTGCTAGGGTTTTATCTATAACAACCTCAAATGCATTTGCAGAAAGAGTTTCTTTGTTGAGAGGTAAATGGACAGATGTGCGAACCGATGTAGTGTGGACTTGTTAAAACCCAAACTAATGATGACTGTAAATTACTGGATGAAATGTTGTGACTCACTCAAATATTCTTTCAAATTGGGCCCTTCTTCAAGCCATAAAATCAAATTCAAAACACACTTTTAAAAAAAGTGATTTAGTGTACTAGTGTGCAGTATAAAGTACTAGGGTGCAGTTTGTAATTTTGTGTTTTTCTTTGCTTTAGCTTTAATTTGCTAGTGTGCAGTATGAAGTACTAGGGTACAGTATGTAGCTTTATGTTTTTTCTTTGCTTTAGCTTTAAGTGACAATAAAAAAGTATTTTATACTCTGCTTGTATGTGGTATGTAGATTTTTTTTTTTTTAAGTTTTCTTTCCGAATAGTCATGGTTGATTTATAATTTTTTTTTTACTTTTTAAATAAACAAGTATCTGTGTGTTTTTTATTCCTTTAAAGTTTATTTATTGTTACAACTGAGTAGTGTGTTTTTCTGCAGTTATAGTTCACTTCACTTAAATGGTTTGAGTTTTCAGTATGCTGTAATGTCACAATGTTATATCCATAACTGTAATACTGCATCTCCTTTAACACCTCTGGTGATGTTGTGGTGGGGGTGTGTGGCCAGTGTCATATTGGTCACACCCCTGTCCTATTAGCCACACCCCATGTCCCACTTTGGCCTTGTTAAAAGGTGGCAACACTTATGTTTTGTGTTGCTGTGTCCTTTTGCATTGTGTAGTTGTACTGTTAGAGGAAGGGGTTTTAGCAACAATGTGCAAAGATAAAGGTTAGTGGCAGGGGTAGTGTTAGAGTTAGCACATCAGAAAGATGGGGAAGGGTTCTTACAAAAATCTAGTGGTAGACCTCACTGGCTATGGATACGATTAGTGACAAATTGTCTGAATACATTTTGTGCCTTATCACAGTCACAGTACTACTGGATTTTCCACATGAGTCTGGCATTTAGAACCATTAGAATGACCAAGTTTATGAAGCCCAGAATTCCGACAAACATACTATGGAAGAAAACACTCTAAAAATGGCCACTGGAAATTTTGCAACAAGATGGGTACTTTTGTCATGTAGAAGAAAAGCTTCTTGCTTGTGTCATACCGAGCAGTAAATGTGACTTCTATACACTGAATCAGATCAAATCTACTAAAAAAAAAAGCCAAAGTGTTCCTGGGAGCATAAATTCTACATTTGCTGAATTCAAAGACATTTCTTGTTATAAACTGAGAGTTTCAAAGACTTTTGCATTTCCTGCATAAATCACTTGAAAACTGAAATTTGATTATCAGAAACAAATTGTATATTAAATGGCAAAGCTGTCTGAATGTTTTTGTATACTCTGAATTGCATTTGCAGTGATTTCATTTTGGAGTGGAATAGAGAGAGATAGCCTAGTTCTCTGAAAGAATACATTGTTTTGTTATGTTTCTTTACCATGTTTACACTGCATTGTGTCACTGAGTTGCACACTTTTGGGCATGTTTCCTATAGAAAGGATTCAGTGCAATGGGCTTTCATTCCATGAAACAAATCCAGTCTTCTAGTCTCAGAAATAAGGATCCACAGCACGTCTTTTTATGAGGCAATTTTCTACAGAGATATCCATCAGTTCCTTAGATTTCGCGATAACTGAACGAAGGTGACAAGGCATCAGGCCAAATAGAAAGGAAGTGATCAGAAAATGCTCTGACTTCTTTAAGGAATATCCTTGTAGTGATAGGCAGACAGGCAAGCTTGAAACTGAAAAATCACTGTCAAAAACTTTGAGACAAAAGTGGTAGAGTCTGCAAAGCCAACAAAGTCAGTCTGAACTCTTCCTGATTTACAAACCTATTTATGTGGGACAAACTACTGCACACTCCTTCAGGAACAGAAGAAAAAACTCCAGACAAAAAGCATTTGTCTTTTTTTCTTGTATGGGAACTACTCCATTTTTGACTAGTAATCAGTAAACCAAAGGGTAGGACATTCATAAATGCTGTGCAGGGATAACTAAAATGGTTAAATATCCTAAGTAAAACATCTCAGAGTAGGGTTTCCCTTTTCGTTGTGGCTAAAACCGGAGTAAAGCCACACCCCTTGCATCACCAGTAATCCCACCCATATTCTGCCCATTTTGTGATGTCATGATGACATCACCTGACAGAAAACACCCTCTTTTTTCCGTTCCTGCTGCCTGTTTTCGGCTTATTTACTATGCTTTTCTGTAAAAAACATAGTAAATCAGCCGATTTACAAAAACTGATAGTCTGTTTCCTTTTGTGAAACAGAATACTGGAGTTTGTACAGTGTTTTCTGGACTACCGGAGAATCTGTCTGATTTTCGGACAGTCCGGAAAAAAAAACGGAGGGGTGGCAACCCTACCTCAGAGGTATAGCCAGAAGTCTGAATTTGGAAGAAGCAGTTCTAGTCCTGGACACCAACACAAGAAGTCATTGAGAAAAATATCTTGGAAAGGACTTTACTAATAGCTAATCACCTTTAAAAAATGGAGGGCCTCCAGCCAACCATGAAAATTCATATGGCTGTTAATGAAGTTAAGCACTGAGAACTAAAAAGTATTTTGAACTGCATGTACTTGTCTGATGCTGGTTCTTTAAAAAAAAAAAAGTAGCCCTTTATTTTAACTTGTGGTCAGGGACAAGACGCTAGTCTTTCAAAATAAGTTTGCTCAAGGAAAGAAACAACTTCAAAATTATAACCAACTTATAAAAAGTTTGAGTGCACAAGATACAAGCAGAAGGCTGGAAAAAATCAAGTAATCAGTAAAGATAGATACCACAACAAATATACAAATTTGGCGACTGATGTTTTCAGATCAAAGATGACACAATAGCCTGATAAAATGGCTGGTAGAATGCTAACACTGTTAATTACAAAAAAAAAACTACTGCTATAATGGGAAGCTAGGGCTCTTAAATTATAATCCAAAGAACCAATTTTTAAAAAATGCATTGGGAATGTATCAAAATGGGAGGGAGGGAGCAAACCGATTTGAAATAAAGAATCAAAAACATTTACGGAATCATTAAAAGCGTAACCATTTAAAAATGTAGCCACCATGGAATGCAGCGTTCCCTATTTTCCAGCATAAGCAAAGACATGCAAATATGGCAAGAGTAATCATTTTGCAAGTTACTGTAGGAATTGGGGGTAAAAAAAAAAATCAGGTGAACAGAATGACCAACAAAGCAATTAAGAGCTCTGCACTGCTAGACCATCACAAAATGACTGAAAAGTGCTCACGTTATTATTTACAAGTGAATGACAGTTTTTTTTATATACATTCTTTTATTAATTTCCAAAAAATGTATGTTACCACAGCAATTCACAAGTAAATTGGTATACATGAACATTACAGTACTCAAAATGAAACACTAGAATTGAAAATATTGTTTTACTTAATTTGTGTTCTGATGTAAAGTTTAACATAATTTCAAAGATTGTATTTAATGCACTTAAGCAAAAACCAAGGCTACAAGATGCTAAGTAAAGGTGACTATCTACTCAGGTACAGCAATTCCAGTTAAAGGGCAATGAATGGGAAGAGAGACTTACCACCACTACCACCATGCAGACACATTTGTTGCAATACACAAGGTAGTACAAGAAATATCAGGTAATACTGCTTGCGGTAAACTGAATCTGCTGAAGACGATTCTTGTGAACAGATAATACCTGGTTTGTTTTTTGGTTGTTTTCCACAAGAGCACATTATTACACCTGACAAAATCAAACTTCTCCATGGGTGCCGGAACCATAGAACGAGGGGGAGGGAGAGCCCTCTCCTTTTACAGCTGCAAGACCTGTTTTAGGACCCAATGTAGGACTCATGCGTGCATCACATGAATTTTAAACTGAAATGTGCACAGGAATCACTTGCCGTTTATTTATGAAACTTGCTGCTGGGCTCCATTTATGCTGAAACGTGCGTGTCCACATTACTACTGCCAGAGACACAGTAAGCATTGCCATTTATTTGTTATGAAACTGCTGTTGGGCTCCATTTACTCTCTTTTGCTGAAGGGCTCCATTGTGTGTGTGGTTCATTTACTCTGTTTTACTGTGAAAGATTTTGAAGGCTGTGAAAGAGAAGGGACCTGTATCTAAATATGAGATGTGGAAGGGTTACACTATGCCTTTCCATGTATTAGAATAGATTCTGTGCAGAGGTAACTAGCAATCTGATTGACCACTCTTTCTGTGGTATTAGTTTTACTTTGCAGGTAGGTGAGTTGGATCAGTTGGACCTCTTTTCAAGATTCATGACCTTGTTAAATTAAAATTAGTAAACACATACAGTGGAAAATGTATATAATAAAATATTTTTAAGGAAAAGAGTAGTAGTAGTAAACTCCTTTAATAGAATCCTGTATAAAGCAAGTCTTAGGGTGGTAATTATAGTCCCAGGGTTTGTATGTACACAAGGTCAAACAGCGGAGAGCACCACTACATCTTTATTCAGATATGCTCAGCACTAGTTGATGGCATTGGCTACATGAAAACTAATCACTGCACAGATGTGCTCACAAGCTAATGGTCTGTCTAAGTTTGTAAAATGCATAAAAACTAGTATAGTTACATGCAAATGCAATTGTCTTGATTGTAAGGTGACGATTACTTTCAACTATATGTATACCACTGTAGGTCAGTTGAAGAAAATAGTACTTCGTTCAGCCATGTAGTCATGAATTAAAAAAAACATACAAGGTGCTATGTTCTGAATGCATGGATGTCCTTATGTGGATACACTGATTGTGTCTTTATAAAGTTGTAAAGGGGAAGATAAAAGGCAGCTAGAAATGGGTTGAGAGAAAACAAGGTAATCTGAAATGGAAAACAGCAAGAAGGTTTTGCTGGAGGAGGAGGGAGAGCAGATGTGGAAAGCACAAATGGTTCTGGCTCTGTACTGAGATAACACTGGCATTTAAAAATATACTGATCTGTGTGCGCCAAGGGTATGTCAAGGAACTGCTGAACTGTTCTTGAAACATAAACGTGAGAAATGCACAGTAATGGCCCCAGTTTGTCTCTGGAAGGTCCCATTGGCAAGTACAGTGAGGGATGTACATGCCTTGGTGTCCAGAGTTTGTTATAGAAGACCACATGTCCCCCCCAATCCTCTTCTGTGGGCCATGCAAAATCACTAAAGCCCTTAAAATATCCTTGTCCAATCTAAATCTATTAAGGATTTCTTGGTCATAAGAGTCAAACTTTGCCTAAACTTACCATATATGTCAGAGTACCTCACTGACCCTATTCAAATGCAACTTTGATGAAGTGGATGGGAAACCAGAAATTTGTCCAAGAGGTTTCACCTTTGTCCTTCATTGTCAGGGGCGACAGGTGATGACGGAGGTTTCTTTTTTTGGGATAAACTCTTGGCTAGGCTTGTAAGGGCCCCAGGGCCATTAGCCTAGTAACCTCCTATGATCCTATGCATCTGGAGCATTTCTCCCTGGGCCGCTGCTGAAAATTGTCTTTGTTCCAAGTTGGACTATCATGGTAAACAAATGTTAAATAAAAAAATTTACAAGGAGCCGAGACCTTCAGGGGTAGAGAAGTTTAGTGCTGCTTATTTCAAGTCTGTTTGCACTGTTAGTAGCACAATAGCTAGTAGCCTTATTTTTGATGCAGAAGGCTGTGGGTTCTACTCCCAGAGTGTGCAAATGGATTGCTGATAATATACTATATTGTACTTTAAAGGGAGTGGATGCTGCAGTCCTGTGAATGTCCTCCTTTGGAGTAGTTACCTACTAACTATGAACCTGTTATCAGTTTGCCATCCATTCCTTATTGCAATATTACTAGCTTATCATTTTTTAATGTAACATAGGAAATTTATTCTTCAAGGGCAACAGCCACTTTATTTGTAGATGAAAAATGAAATATAAAGTTGCTTCCTAGCAGCAACCTCTTCATTAGTTAGAGATCCCTTTAATGTGGAATTATTTAGATGACTTCTGCAGACATTTTGAAAATTTACTGATATTGGTATATTGTAATGACAGAAGTTTGAGTGGCCTTTTATGGTTGAAATTTTCTGAAATGGGTAGTTTTGTCATTATTGATTCATACATTTTGTTTCATTGCTTACTAGAAGACTGATCAAAACTACAAATTTACAATGAATTCTAACTGGTGCTGTATTAATACAAGGAATATAATTTAATATAAATCAGGAAGGTGAATCAAAGAATGCATACATGTATCCATGGCCTAAAAATGTGTTTGAAAACAACCCAGAGGAAAGTGTGAAAGGCTCAAAATCATGGGCAAATGTTAAGATTTACTCTTGTTACCAAAGCAATGGATGAAGATAAAACAGTTCACACCACATTACCTTGACCTGGCCAAGCCTTTTGACACAATCCCCTATGCGTGTGTAGTACAAAAGATGAATAATGTAGGAGCAAACACTTGCATCACTAGCTGGATTGCCAGCTTGCTTACAGGATGCAGGAGGTCAAAACAGGGAAGGGATCAGTCACCAATGGAGTCCCCCAGGGTTCGGTACAGAGACTTTTTCTGTTTGACATATACATCTCAAAAGAAAAGGAAATACCAAAAGGCTTTGGCCGGTTAAGTCTGAGAGGACTGCAAGCTAGGAGCAGTTACTGAATCCCTAAAGGACTTAACCATCATGCAAGAAGGTTTGTTCCAAATAACTGGTGTCAAAATCATGACAATGCTCTCTGAGAACTGACCCAACTGTTTGGCATTTGGGGACTTGCATTTACAGTGACCTAAATTTTGACCAACATGTACCCAGAGTCATAAGAAAGCCTTTCCATATTGCACAGCTTATAAAAAATGGATTGTGACTAGATCTAGAGATGCTGTTATCTCCCTTTACAAAGCTCTCATTGGGTCAATCATTTTGTATAATGCCCACTTTGGCATGTATCTGTCCAGCCCCTTGCAACTTTTGGAATACCTTCAACAGGTCTTGCATGGACTACCTCAAAGATTTATTACTATACAAGGTTTATTACTATACTCCGTATCCTATAGAGTGCTTAGAGGTGACATGTCTGGCATACAAGGCATCCTCTGACCTAATACAGATGGACCTACTGAACATCAGCAAGTCAAATGACATCAGAAATACTCAGTCTCTCATGGAGAGATGGATAGATATCACAGAGGCTACCACTGTTCCAGAACAGACTATCAATAAAAATAAAACAAAGCTCATCCATACATATTCAAACGCAACTTGGATCTAAGGATGGGTAATAGAAAATGTACTCTAGGATTTCCCCTCATGCCACTAATGGATAGAGGCAGTTCCTAAATGCTGCATCCCTTACATGGGTCCCCTCAAATTATCTATGGTATGATCACAGTTATTCTCACTAGGGCTAATATACAATTATCAGCCATGGGATAGGTAAGACCAATCAGAAAATGTTAATTCAAGCACCAAAAGGGAATTGTCTAAGCTTAAAATATCCTCTAAGTGAAACTATGTTGTGGTACTAAACAGTTATAAAAATTCCCCTTTTTAGATCACTAAGTGCCCCTTTCACATCCCCCCCCCCCCACCTTTGATTACTGCTCATTCATGCATTCATTAAAGTCTACCTGCTCTTTAGGAACCACAGAAAATGGAGAAGTTGACATGACTAAAATGAAAACAAGTCAGTCCAATAAATATAACCAAGAGGTAAACACAGCACACTTGAGAATTCAGTGTAAGAAAGGCAAAGGTAATCCAACTGCAATATGTTTCCATTAAAAAATGCTAAGCATTCAGTTTCCAAATGATACTCAGTTCGTAAAAATCTGGTTTATTAGCATGCAACAATAAGCACTTTCACATTAGCTTCATCAGACCATTAAAATTCAAACATTTGTCAATTACAACACTTTTATATAAAACAGTGACTTATTAGTGAATAGAACATCCTTGAATTAATCATTTAAAAGGTATATATACAATCATTTCACTAAACCACCTTCTCTAGTTTTAAATATAGACACTCAACATCCGTTCGTGTGAATAGGTGTAGCCCACTCAAACATAATTCATTTAACACGCTGATCGTGTTACTATCGAATTTGTAGTATATGTTAAAATAATTGCAAATAGTTGTTCATGCATAATAACACATTATATTGTACTTATAGCTTACTAGCTTAATTCTATGTTTATATATTTCCTACTATCTAAATTGTACAACATCCCAATGCAATAAAAAACCTTTATAGGTCTAACTATATACATTTATGAACAACCCTTTATAATATATAGTCTATTCTTAAAGCATCCCGCACAGCTTGACTTTTATTCACATAATAATCTTACTGTGGTATTACTTAATGTTAAAGGCTACATATACTAGAGCTGAAATAAACACCAGTTAATATGAGCCTAATGTAAGATTTTCGTTAGGCATGTGCAGAAATTATCATACATTCCTTCCAATAATAGAAGAGTTTCAGAGATAAAAATAAGCGCCGACATTAGCCAGTTATCATAGCAATGATACTGAGTATACGACAATATATGACAAAGTCCGACAATCAACATAAATTTCATTCATAAAGCTTCATATTAACTGGTGTTTATTTCAGCTCTAGTATATGTAGCCTTTAACATTAAGTAATAAAGATGCTGTTTATTAATCACAGTAAGATTATTATTATGTGAATAAAAGTCAAGCTGTGTGGGATAATTTAAGAATAGACTGTATATTATAAAGGATTGTTCATAAATGTATATAGTAGACCTATAAAGTTTTTTTATCGCATTGGGATGTTATACAATTTAGATAGTAGGAAATACATAAACATAGAATTAAGCTAGTAAGCTATAAGTACAATATAACGTGTTATTATGCATGCACAACTATTTGCAATTATTTTAACATATACTACAAATTTGATAGTAACACGATCAGCATGTTAAATGAATTGTATTGTTTGAGTGGGCTGCACCTATTCACACGAACGGATGTTGAGTGTCTATATTTAAAACTAGAGAAGGTGGTTTAGTGCAATGATTGTATATATATATATATATATATATATATATATATATATATATATATATATATATATACCTTTAAATGATTAATTGAAGGATGTTTTATTCACTAATATGTCACTGAAGGATGTTTTATTCACTATTATACCATGACTCCCCCAAAACGTGCACGCTGATTGGCCAGCGTGCACATTGTAAATAGAGTTATACTAACGGAAAAGGTCCGTCGCCGGACTTTTTCCATTAGTATAACACTACTTTTAAAACACTGTCTCACTATGATAAATGGGTTTAACATAGCGGGACAGCTTTAAAATAAGCAACGGAGATCTCCGTTGCTTTTTAAACTGTCTCGCTATGCTAAACCCATTTAACATAGCGACAGGTTAAAAAAAACGGAGAAAGCAAGATCTCCATTGCTTTTTACTGTTCACTATGTTAAATGGGTTTAACAAGGGGAGACAGCATTAAAAAAAGCAAAGGAAATATCCGCTGCTTTTTTTATAACTGTCTCGCTATGTTAAACCCATTTAACATAGCGAAACAGTAAAAAAAAAAAGCAATGGAGATCTTGCTTTCTCCGTTGCTTTTGCCCACAGCTCTGATGTACTGCGCAGGCGCAGTACATCAGAACTGCCGCGGATGCCAGACATCTGCGGAAGGGCAGTAAACAGGCATTATACTATGCCATTATTTAAGAAAAGTAAGTTTCTTTTCTTAAATAATGTCATGGTATAATAGCAATAACCCACTTCTGGGTGTGGGTAATGCTGTATTTACCCACAGTTGGCTTTGTTTGGTCCCTCGGGACCAAACCACGCCAACCGTGGGTAAATCCAGCATTACCCACACCCAGGTGTGGGTTATTGCTATAATACGTCACGGTTTTATATAAAAGTGTTGTAATTGACAAATGTTTGAATTTTAATGGTCTGATGAAGCTAATGTGAAAGCACTTACTGTTGCATGCTAATAAACCAGATTTTTTACAAACGGAGTATCATTTGGAAACGGAATGCTTAGCATTTTTTAATGGAAACATATTGCAGTTGGATTACCTTTGCCTTTCTTACACTGAATTCTCGGGTGTGCTGTGTTTGCCTCTTGGTTATATTTATTGGACTGACTTACTTTTACTCTGTGCAAACCAAGAGGCATTAATTTCATTGGGAGCGAATACACAATTTGATTTCAGTAAATGAAAACAAATAATGAACCAGAATGAGTTACTACTGACAGTAGACAAGAAAAGTGGAAAACAGAATCAGTTAGGATCTTCAAGGCCTAAACACCAAGAATCCAGAAAGTTAGACAGCTATTCATTCAAGATCTCTTCAGGGTCCCAACAGACTGAGTAGCATTTAGTAATGCAGGCATTAGTTCCCATTTTTCACACTACTGGCAAGTTCTATATCATAATCTGAGCAACAATGTCCTGTAAGCCTGCACATTAAAACACCATTATGTTCTGGGATAGCTAGGCTGAGAAATACAACTGGCTATGGCTGTCAAGACTCTCTGGGGTAGGTGGGATGATTATTTTTGCATTTTCTTAGCAAATAAAATTTGGTTAAAGCGCATAGTATTCCCTTAATGTTCAGATATAGACCATCAGATATAGTGCAGCAACTTGTCACTGAACTAGTGAGCAAGCTCAGACTACAGTTTGTTATTGCACTTCATCTGTCATGCCATCTTCTACCTCCCTATTTTCTGCCATGTCTTCAGTTGGTATAACTTTTTTACAGCATGTGTGTTATCTAACTCAAGGATCACTTGCATAAAATTAGACCGGTTAGCAACAGCCTGCATTTAATTGCTGGAACCTGTGTTCTGAGAGACTGCCTTCCAATCTATCTGCAAATATACAGAGCTGAGTATATTTTTTTGGTTTTAGAGTTTGTACTGTTAATTGTTGCTTAGATCTCTGTTGAAACTATTTTGTCCCACACACTCTATTTCTGGCTTGTAGTTTAAATTTGGTGGCTTTTGCAGTTGCCCGCCCCACTGTAGATTTGATCTGGAACACTCCAAGTCGCATCCCTTTACCACATTCTACCTAATAAACTTTCTGCATTTGCTTTTAGTCCTTTTTAATTTAATTGCATTTTTTAAACTGTTTGGTCTAATATTGCTACATACTCAAGTGTGCTAGCTTGCACTGCATGTGAATTGTTTTTACTACTGTTTTAGCTACTTTTCTGTTAAAAAACTAAGCCTGCTTCCTACCTTTCCTGTAACTAGTGCTCCAGATACAGATTTGCTGTATCCAGGACTGTATGTAAGATTCTGAGCCCCCCAAGCCTTTCTGTGCTGGAGGGAAGCCTTCTAGCTTATCAGTGGGAGTGGTAAGCACTAGGTAACCTGTCTACTACATAAAGAGTGGTTCTGGCCCAGAAATTGTAGTTATTGGCCGTTTGGGCAATCTCTTCCATATCTCTCAACTTTCTGATTTGAAAGCCTGCATTTGCACTTGTTTCTGTCCTGTAACTAAGTCTAGTGCAGATACAGATTCTTAGTTTTATCACTTAAATGTGTTCATTCGTGCCCAGCACTTGTTCAGAACTTGTAAGCACTAAATAAGCTACTAATAGCATATCACCTACTCCGAGGTGATCTCTGCCTAACATATAAAGCTATGTCAAACCCAGAGCTGTTGGACATGCTACACCTAAAAAAAAATCCCAATCCCTTCGAGCTACACGCTCTAGGGACCTAAACCTTATCACCACAATAAACAGGACATGCTGGAGGGATAGATTCCTGTTCCAGAGACATCCCATACTCTGGAACAGACTACCCGTCTATGTGAAGCAAAGTTCTTCATTAGCACTCAAGAAAAATCTTGATGAGTAGATGGGAAATAGGAAATACACCCTGGGGTTCACTTCTGTGTCTCTGCTCAACAGTGGCACAGGAAAATAAATTTCTTGGGTGGCTTAAGCCAGGGAATATTGTTGGTTAGGCTTAAGTAGGCCCTTGGCCCAATAGTCTAGTACCTACCTATGGAACCATTGCACGCTTCACCATGTTACCCAAGTTTGTGATATCTCCATCAGTTATAGCAATTAAACAGATTCTTCCCAAGTTCACCCTCATCTAATTGTCCTGGCTAAAAACAGTGATTCCTGAGATCTGGAAATATGCAATTAACAGCAGAGTGCATTCTAACAATACAAAATACATACATAAAATAAAGAGTTTAGTTTTTTTCCTAACCTACTAGCAATATAAAATGTCCAAAAATCTATATTTACAGTTTGCAGTACATGAACACAGCTTGATCATCTTTTGAGGAAAGCACATTTCGCACCAGGGAAAGGAACCTTAAAATGCTCAGTTACTTATTGTTGATTAAAAAAATTATGGCTAGATAAAATACAAATCCAAGCTTGATTGGAAAAAATCACAGTTCCAGTTATTGTGGAGAGCAGCACTAAGGGTATGCACAAATGCCAGACTACTGACTGGCATCTGCACAGGACTGCAAAATCCACACAGCACTCCCCAAATGTGCTCTAGTTCATATTAGCACCACTTTAAACCACTTCACCTTCCTTGTACTTCAACCTCTGTAACAGAGTAAAATGTTATGAGAGGTGATGAGATACAGAGGAAAAACAAAACAATAAATCAAGCAGTCTCGTAAAGGGCATGGGATCAAAGTGCATGTCTGCACAGATAAGTTTAGCAACGCCAGAAAACAGAATTCAAATACCTTAAGTGAAATGAAGCAAATATATAGTCACTCAGTAAACAAGTACTTCACAGTCTCCTTGCTCAGCAAAATAGAGTACAGATCCAGAATCCAACAAGCCAAAAGACAAAACTGTTGTGGTTGGATTCCTTTGGCAAAATATTACTTCACATACACCAGTCTTCAATAGCACCTGCACTCCCCTGCAAAGCTTAGTACAGCAGAAACATCAATAGCCAAGTTTATCACATCAACACACCATAACGTCAGTTAAAGCTCTGCAACCAATCAAATTTCAGTAGCCTGAGCCATAGTGGGACTGTCTGAAATGGAGAACCCCTCCCCTGGATCTGGCTATTTTACGAGACAAGTGAAACAAATTATGTAGTCACAAACAATTCAACAGTTCAACACAGCAAATTAGACAAAAAGTTCCATCCCTCCAGGGAAAGTGAATAACAAATGCGGTGCACGTAATAATTTTTTTATCAAACGGGGTATGCTGTCGATCTAGGGAGTAAAATACTTTGCTAAGAAAGTATGGTCTTGTGAACATTTCATTATCTTACATAAATTATAAACAGCACTCAAAACATAAAAAATCAAGCATACAATCATTTGGGAAATTGGACAAGTAATGGAAGAGTAAAAAGTACAAAACTGGCCAGATGACAATAAGATCACAGAAAGTGAACAGTGACAAAACAGAAAAAAAGGAAGGACTCTGCAGTACCAGCTAATCATTTCTGAGATCCTAAAGCACAGTTATAAGACATGCATGCAACAGTGGATTAGGCATGACTGCTCAAGTCCTGGCATGGTGGAGATAAGAGTTCAATTCCCCACTAGGAAGCTGTAGCTTTTCATTGTTTTCAACAAGTTTTAATTCACCTCTAGTGATCTATGTCGCTGTCACTGCTATTTAAAGCTATCTCTAATTTTGAAGAACACTTTCCAGTAGGGGACATATATACTAGGTTTTAAAGGGAAAGCATATCTGTATGGAATTTATGTAGGAATGTCTCATAACAAGAGAATGTGTAGTAATAAAGTAGACACTGCAGAATGCAGGTCACCAAAAATTGTTACAAGCACTTCAAAATTGTAAAAGGTACACAGATCAATTTAAAAAATTGCAAGAATGTTACTCTAAGATGCTGTCTGATGCACTTAGCTACCAAATTCAGCCTCTTATTCACCAGAAGGGTTGAGTGGGGGGATTGGTAGGATATGTGATCAACTAAATCAAAACCACTTGTACTGCTAAACTGCATAAAAGGCAGTGCCCAGATCCTATGCCTATTTTACAAATAAGCAAATGTCATAACGCTAGTCTAATTCTCTCCAGAGAGTGGGAATCTAAGGTCAGTAACAGCTGAGCAAAGAACTAACATTTGCTATATGAATACCCATAAGCAGAGCACCACATCTGGTAGAAAAGGGAAATACTGCATAGTTCAGTTTTGGTGGAAAGAACTGAAGTGCTAAATTGAATTGGTGGCTGGTGCGAACCGATAAAATCTGCAATATTTGCTCTTTGCCATGTATGTGTGTGTATATGCTATATATTTTATATACCAGAAGTTTTAACTTCCTAACCATACAAAGCATGGAAGAAAAATAAAATTAAAAAAAAAAAAAAAAAAAAAAAAATCACAAAATTCATATCTTAAAAATCCTACAAAACAATAACTATATTCAATTATGAAAATTATATGACTGGTCATTAATATTCTATAAAGAGCACGCTGATTGGCCAGCCCAACCAGCGTGCCCATTGTATATCTGGGAATTTACCTCATATTCTGTACATTTGACTTATTTGGCTGGCAACTCGACACCGTAAAACTCCACTGCCAATCATGAGCAGACAAGTGATCCGCTGTGGCGACCCCTCACTGGGAAAAGCCAAAAGAAGAATTTTGATTAAAAATAATAAAAAAAAAAATCAGGTATCTTGACTCCGGACATATGACAAAGACAAGACAGAGGAAATACTATGAAAATCAGGTATGTTATTTAAAACTAAAGACATGTATCTGATTTTCTTTGCATTTCCTCCATTCTATCCCTCTCCTACCAATTAAAAAAAAAAATGATTTAAAACTAAAGACATGTATCTGATTTTCTTTGCATTTCCTCCATTCCATCCCTCTCCTACCCCTAAAACTGTCCAAAACAATTTTTTAATTAAAAAAAAAAAAAAAAAAAAAAAAAAAAAAAAAAATGGAGCAAAGGGCACTGATGTACTGGGTATGTGTGGGAGCACAAGTCCCAGGGTGGCCTAATGGTTAAGGGGTTTGCCTTCGAAACACAAGGTGCAGGGTTCGAGTCTCACAAGGGATAACTGGCTAGGCTTAAAACAGCTTGCAAGGGCAATTAGCCTAGTACTAATCTAGGAATCTATACGCATGCACAGTACATAAATGCACCAGGATATTACCAGCCGCAGACGGACAGCATGGCGCTGTTATACAAAGACATTTAAGAAAAGTATTTTTTTTCTTAATGTCATTGTATATTAACAATAATAGACTTTGTGCTGTAGTATATTAAAATTTACCCACGGTTGGCTTTATTTAAATCACTTGGACTTCGCCCTCGTGATTAAACCCCACCAACCATGGGTAAATCTGAATATATCACACCAGCGTCATCAGTTACTGCTTAATTAGTTCAAAACTATAAAATTAAACACTAACTGTCGCCATTAATTTAATATACTGGTCTTCCAAAAAACCTATAAAACTGTACTTGCTGTCTCAATCAATGGCTAAGTCTAACAATTGTAGAATATCAGAGGGCATATTAGCATAACTATTAATGCATACAACAAAATTCAACAAATTCTAACCTATTGGTCAAATATCAAATGTGATTACAAAAATCATTAATGTGTTTATTAAATTGACTAATCAGTCAATCTGAAAAATAGTATCTCAGCCTCTCATCACATTTGGCCAAGATATTATTAGAAGTCAAGGCACAGGTGGATAAGATCACATTTGTGTGGAGTTCCCCTTTAAAGAGTACTGGCAGAGGACAACTCCGATACCGAGATGGAGGACTATAATGGGCTACCTTAAGACAGGATAATCTGCCTTAGCTTAGAATACTGCTGGCAAGTAAGGCTAAATGCCTGCTTTCCACCAGGATTAAACAATAGAGTAGAATTTGTCAGCTATTTAAAAGGAAAGGGTTAAAGCACTAGGAACATGTGTTTTTAATAAGGTCATGTGATGTTATGTCAGGTGATTTTTTTTAAGGTATTTAAGCAGGAAGTTTGCTGTTTACTTCAGTCTGAAGAAGTCTTTGTAAAGGAGTTAGAAGACGAAAGCACTAACTGAAGTTTTTATTGTATTCTGTTCTTGTTGCATTAAACCATTTGTTTATTCATTTGGGAGCCTGTGGATATATTTTTGCTGATTTGGGCTGTTTGTGCTATTTTGCTGCTGTTTGTGAGGATTTATCTGGTCGTTGCAGCTGGTTCCCTATGGATAACTTTGGTAATTTTGGCTCTAATTTTACTGCAGTAACAACAGGATGTGAATTGAATGACACACCGATGGGCTCGTTTATAACCAGCAATGAAGGGACTTCCAATAAGTTAAGTACAAGCTTATTGTCTAGTGATGAAGTGTTAAAGAACTGTTTGGCATTTCCTGATAATCCTTTTAAACAAAAATATGAATGAACAAGGATATAATGAAAGCTGTGCGAATCATAATGAGAGGTTTTCAAAGTCAGAGAAAAACCTAATACACTTAAAGCGCCTGCAGTGGGACAATATTTACTTTGAAAAAATGTAAAAGTTCAGAGAATCCCAAAGGGTCTCAGAATTTTAAAATTGCCAGCAGGTGAAAATCTACTAAAAGAGTTGGTAGATAAATGGTTACAAATAAACCAGACAGCTGGTATTCAATATATGGAATTGCTACACAGTTATAATAGCACTAAGATGAAATAACTCACTGAAAATGTTCAGACCGTTTTCAACATGTTAAAAGAAAATACCTCTGATATGAACAAAATGCACTTTTATCCATGAAAATCTGGATAAATTAAACAAAACACTTAGTAGCAGAAAAGTAAAGTATGAGAGGGATCGTGTTGAATATGCAGGAAGAGTGGCCTTTGCTTATGGTTTTTACAGCTACAAGGAAATGTGCGGCCAGAGGAAATGATGCAAGACGCCAATGTTGGGGCTGAAGAGTCAAGCATGGTGAGGCGCTCTGAACAACTGCAAACTAAAAAATCCAATAAAGCAGGAAAAAATGAAAAGAATGCTGGAAATACAAATATGAGTGGGTCGCAAACACAGTTGAGTTCACAAGGAGCAAATACAGTAATTATTGATGAGAATAGAGGACAGGAGAAAGCGGTGGTGAGCACATCTAAACAACCAACTTATTCCAACATAAATCAAGTTGTGGAAGTTTACCAAAGGGTTAATGGTGAAAACAGATCATGGGCCCAAGTGACTGCAAGTAATACAAATGGAAATACAAATGCTAATAATTATAAAAAGCCAACAAAAAACAACTTTGTGAAGAAAGGGCCGAAATGGAAGAACTGGAACCAAAGGAATGCATACCGGAGAACATGGGTACTGAAAACTTTATTATTATTAATTTGTCTAGCTATATATTAAATAATGAAGAATGTAAGGTGCCGAGTAGAGGCTGGAATTTTGCACCAGCCCAAAGAGCTGACAAATTATGAACTACTAATGATCTCAGAGACTATGTAAGACTTTTAAATGTTGATATATTGTTTAATAGAAATGATAATGCTGAAAGTAATGCTGTCTGTTATAGACCTAGTAGTTTTAATCCACCCTTGCATAAAGATTTAGAAATGTTCTTAAATAATTGTGAAATGCAAATTATTGAAACTTTAGATAAAAAAATCTGAATTTAAATTTTATAATTTAACTAGATTTGAAAAAGTAGTATTTGATGAACAACAATATTTTATTTTTTAAAGCTGACATTGGAGGATCTCTTGTTGCATTAGACAGAAATGTATATGAAGCTAAGATAAAAGTGCTGTTAACAGATGAAAAGTATTACAAAAAGATAACTATGCGAGATGTAAAAAGAAGGTATAGATTTATTGACTGAATAGAAGAATGGTATAATGCTGGTAGAAAAGATGAAAAATACGAGTCTAGCAAATACCAACCCTAAAATAAGAAGAATATATGGAATACCTAAAGTTCATAAGGACCTGGAAGAACCCCCCACTTAGGTCAATAGTGACTAGTAAGAACAGTAGAACAGAAGGTATTATCTGTATTTGTAGAGAAGTTCTTACAAACAATTATCCCACATTAAGTATATTAGAGACAGTTTCAATTTGCTTGAAAAAATTGAGAAAATAGCAGTAAATGAAAACAATTTGCTTCTAACACTTGATATTAAATCCTCGTACACTGATACCGAATGATGAAGGAATAGACATTGTAAGGATGGAATTATTGCATTCTCAAATGTATTCAACAAATATGGTTGGATTATTAATGGAAATGATAGACATTGTATTAAAACTATAACTACATGTCATTTTATGATGAGATTTATGTACAAGTTAATGGTGTAGCTATGGGGGCAACTTTGGCCCCCAGTTATGTGAATTTATTTATGCATGGATGGGAGACCATTCACGTGTTACAAAGCAAATATAAAAATAGCATAAAAATGTTTTTCAGATTTATTTATGATATACTATTAATATGGAGAGGTACGCATGAGGAAGTAGAATTGTTGGTATATATAAACAATGTGTGTACTTAAAATTTACTCATCATATTAGTGATAAATCACTTTTTTGGATTTGTTTCTGTATAAAAAGAATAACCAATTAGTATCTAGAATTTATAAAAAGGAGGTGTAGAATATGTATCTGCACTTCTCTAGTATGCACCCTAAAAATACTAAGTTAAACATAATAAAGGAGCAACTGTCCAGAATAAATAGGCTTACAAACAGTGAAGATGAGTTTTTAAAAGAAGTTAGTTCCTTTTGTAAGAGTTAGAAAATGAGGATACCCCGAATATGAAGTAAATAAATGATTAGAAGAAAGAATAGAGATGAGGAGAAAAATACCGGACAGAAAAGAAAAACTCTATGGCCATTCAATACAGTGTAAATTCATTAGCTATAAAAAATGTGATAAGAAAAACTGGGGATTACTAAGAATAAACAATGATGTATGTAGAAAAGTAGGTGATAATCCTATGTACAAAGAAAAGGAAATAAAAACTTTAAAAATTATTTTCAGGGAAAACTGAACAAGCCAAAAGAAAGTAATAGAAAATGTGGGATGATTAAATGTGGGATGATTAAATGCTATAATTGTAATATGTGCATTTATATTTTCACAGAAGAAAATGAAATAGAAATAGAAGGTATAAAAGTTAAAATTCCAGGACAATTTAGCTGTAAGTCTAAAAATTTTGTTTATTTATGTTTCTGTAGTCAATGCAAATCTTATTATGTTAGAAGGACCACTCGAGAATTAAACAGAAGGATATACGAGCATAAATATGCCAGTCAGGTGATGAGAGAAATGCATTATGTAAACACTATAAAACAAACAAATGCAAGGTAGACTTTAAAATTTATAGTACTTGATACGGTATCCATTGAAGCCAATATTATTAATATTGAAGAACTAGGGTGGTTAGACTACTGCTGGCAAGCAAGGCTAATGCCTGCTTCTCATCAGGATTAAATAAAGAAGAATTTGTCATCTATTTAAAAAGGAAAGGGTTAAAGCACTAGGAACATGTATTTTTAGTAAGGTCATGTGATGTTGTCAGGTGATGGTTTTTTAAGGTATTTAAACAAGAAGTTTGCTGTTTACTTTAGTCTGAAAAAAGTCTTTGTAAAGGAGTTAGAAGACGAAAGTGCTAACTGAAGTTTTTATTGCATCTGTTTTTGTTGCATTAAACCATTTGTTTATTCATTTGGGAGCCTGTGGATATATTTTTGCTGATCATGACAAAAACATCTGAGATCCAGAGAGAAGATCAGAGGGGGAGAGGAGCCATCTGATGTCTAGAACACGCTCTGCTACCTCAAAGGCAGAATGCCTCAGGGAGAAGGAAACCATCAGAGCTGAGAAGACATGCTTCTGGACTGACTGCTCCCTCCAACCCAAAGACACCCCACCCTAGGCAGGAGTTGGAACTGAGCTATTGAATGTCAAGGCTCCGAGGGGCAGAGACAGTTCAGACAACTTTGGAATCAACCCCAACTCCTCACATCAGACGACACTTCAGGTCTGAAAGTTGTCCAGCTCTGACACACTTGGATCCAGAACACCCAGAGAAGATATCCGATTCAAAGATGAAGCCATCTTTGGATCCAAAGTAGATGATGCTGGCAGTCTTGGATCTAGGGGCTCCAAAACCAAAGCACAGATCAGAGAAGCCAAAACTGGTGGGGTTGTACTAGTAAAGGTCTCCAGACTCATGCGGGTCAGACAGAACTTCCATCTGAATTTGTTTCGGGAGAAACTCCCTCATCATTTGGTCCACATTGGCTTCTGTAAGACTAGAATGTTGACCTCTTTCCAGGAATGAGATGGGAGCTGAGGGGGTACAGGATCCAAGGAAGAGGCGTACTAGTTCTAGGCAACTGTTTAAGGTTCATGAGCTGGATCCAGAGATATGGATCTGGTGTCTGAAAAAGTCAGATCCAAAGGCTTGTCTTTATGATACAAAGTTTGAGCTTTTTTGAGCAGTTCTGATGTTGGATCTGAAAAGGCTTGAGAGGAACCAGGTTGGTTGGAAAGTCTCCTCTTGGCTTCCTTTCTCCCAGATTTGGAGGGTTGAGCTCCGGTAAGTCATTCTCCAAAGGCTGAAGGAAGAAGGCTCTTGAGAATTAATTTTTCTGGTTTATTAATGCCCTAGGGTTAAAGGCCTTACAGACAGATCAAGACTGCTAGTGCTCAGGACCCAAACAATAAACATAGAGATCATGGGCATCTGATAACTAAATTTTATGCCCGAACTGGCTACGTTTTTCTTGTTAAAAACTGACAGTTTATCTGCCATTTTACCACAAAAAAATTGTGGAAACAATCCCACTTTTAGAAGTAAATAAGGAAGTTAAAGTAGAGGGGTTGAAATATAGATATAGAAAGAAACTGCCCTTTTTTGTTTATTTTCACAAGAAAGAGGGGAAAGGGAATACCATCAATGGTATTAAAGAAATTAAATCGACAAGCTGTAAGAGAAAGATTACCAACAATGGTAATAAAAAGCTACCAATGGTAACAAGAAAGAGACAATATAACTGCTACTAGGTAAAAGGAAGATAAAGAATAAACTTTTGTGAACAGAAAGTATAAAAGTAGAAATATCTTATTTTCTCAAACTGACACCGGAGAGGTGTAGCGACCACATCTGTACATAATAGATCAAGAGAATGAGGGAGACTACAGCATTGTGGCTAAGGCGGAGTTTGACAGCTTGTAATATCCAGCAGCTACGAAACAGTGGCAGAGTTGGATCAGATCTGAACCCATATGTTGAAGAATGAATGAAGGAAAATTAACATCACACCAAACAATTATGATACTTTGATAACCGTCCAGTTACCTATATAAAAGACTTGGATCAGAAACTCATTGGGTATTCAACTTATACCCATTTAGGCTTAATTCTTGATGCAAACATAACTTTTAAGCCTCACACTGATAAATTATACTTACAGTTCCATCACAGGTGTGCTACCATGTACAATGTATGAAAATGTTAGCTATGAATACTAGAAAGCTACTATGAAAAGTACCATTAATATCCATTTTGATAACCATTTACTCTTTTTTTCTGGCTTTGGAGGAAAATTACAGAAAGAAACAGTTTCATACAACTGCAGATTCAGAATTAATACACTTCCTTATACACTTCACTGTACTTTACATTTAGAATTATATAACTTCCCCCAGAGAAGATAGCTGAATACATGCAACTCTGCAAACACCCAAACTACGATGCCTTCTGAAGGGATAGGTTCTTGGTCCAGAGGCTGGGAATACACTGAGTCGAGTCATCACTACAGGTCAAAAAAGTTGTTATGTACTCACCATAACGTTCCATGTGAGTTGTTTATCTTGCCTTTATTCTCACTGATGGGTTTGGAGCCGATCCTCTGCTCCGACACGGCCGATAGCAAAGCTCAAGTTTGCCAGTAGCTCAAGACCAAGCCCCTTATCCCACAATGCACTGCTGGAATTGCCAGTAGCTCAAGACCAAGCCCCTTATCCCACAATGCACTGCTGGAATTACCTCAGAACTTGTTTGCTGCGAGTATATATACCCTTTTACTTTTTTCTTTTTCTACAAGGAAGCACTTCCCAAAGGGAAAGTATTGAATAACCAGGATGGTACTAGCCTCCAAGTCAACTGTCAGCCGGGGGGGGGGGGGGACATGAGAATAAAGGCGAGATAAACGACTCACATGGAATGTTATGGTGAGTACATAACTTTATGTGAAGTTGTTAAATCTCGCAGTTTATCACTGATGGGTAGCGTCCCTAGCACCCTCAGTCTTGGGTGGCTCATGGAAGTACGTTTTTCAGTACCATGGAACCAAAGGAAGACCTGTCCCTGGAAGTCTTGTCTACTTTGTAATGCGTGATAACGGTATGAGGCTTAGACCAAGTGGCTGCAGCACAAATATTGTCAAGGGGCAATTTAGATTGTAAGGCAGAAAACGTAGAAACGGCTCTGGTAGAATGAGCCTTAGGTTTGTGTGTCAATGGCATGTTTGCATTCGCATAAACAAAGGATATACAATCTGATAACCACTTAGATAGGGTTGTTTTAGCCACTGGATTACTATTTTCTGGCCACCGAAAAGGATACGAAAAGTTGATCTGATTTTCTAATATCCTTAATTCTATCAAGATAGAATCTGAGCTGTCTGTGTACATCAAGTTTGTGCAGCATGTATTCCAATTTGTTAGAGTGGTTAGGAAAAAAGACTGGCAACTCAATGACCTGATTGATACTTGATTCAGAACAGACTTTAGGCAAAAGGAGAGGTTTGTTCTGAGAGATACTCAATCAGCATGGAAAATCATGTAAAGAGGTCTGATAGATAATGCTTGAAGTTCTGACTCTCTGCGGGCATAAGTAATGGCTACTAGAAATATAGTCTTCCAGGACAAATATCCGAGATCAAATATGCTGGTTCAAAGGGGGGGGGGGGGATTATTTGAGACAGCATAAAATTCAAATTCCATGGAGAATAAGGGATTTTGACAGGAGGTCTCATTTGAAAAGCACCTTTAAGAAAAGCCTTGGATAACTTATGGCCCAAAACGTTCAACCCATCGAATCTAAGGTGGAAATTTGCTATGGCGGGTAACTGGACTCTAACTGTGGCAGCTGCTGCTCCTTCCTTAAAATTCTTTGTCAAAAATTCTAAAATGGATGATAGAGGAGCTCAGAAAGGGTAGATTTTCTGTATATTGGCCCAAATTGAGAACCTGTTCCACTTACTGCGGTATAGTTTCCTGGTGGATGGCTTGTGAGAAGACAAAAGGATTTGTCTTGTATCATCTGAGAGTGTATGAAGCCTGACAATTAGGGGAAGTGGATTAGCCAAGCAGTCAACTTTAGGGACTGCAGTGAAGGATGGAGGTCCCCTGACGGGTGTGTCAGAAGGACCGGAACTGGGTCCAGGATCCATGGATCCTCCAGCAGATGGTGGGGAACCAAATCTCTCAAGGCCAGTAGGGGGCTATGAGGATAACTGTCCTTCCCAGTGATTTTGCTTTCTGTAAAACCTTGGGTATCAATGGAATAGGAGGAAATGTATATAGGAGACCTGGAGGCCAATCGTGTACGAGTGCGTCTGTCAGGGAATGTCTGGAGGTGGTACTAGGGCAAAGTAGCTTCTGCATTTGGTATTGATGCGACTGGCAAAGAGGTCGCAGCAAGGCTGGCCCCATTTGCGTAAAATCAAATCCGCAACTCGGTTGACAGACCACTCATGAGGCAAGACTATTGCCCTGCTCAAGTTGTCCTCTATCACACTGGATTTCCCCAGGATGTGCATTGCCATCAGAAAAAGGTGGGATGACACAACCCATTGCCATACCCTGAGGGCTTTTCGACAAAGGGGTAAGACTTGGTTCTGCCTTGTTTGTTCAAGTACCAGACCACTGACATGTTGTCCGTCTGAATTGCAATTGTCCCTAGAGGAAGAAAGTACTGCAACGCCAAAAGTACCGCTCAACTCCAGAACAATGATATGCAGATGTGACTCTTGATCCGTCCATGTGCCTTGGGCAGTCTTTTCCTGAAAATGCCCCCCCCCCAATCAGGGAAGCATTCGCGGTCACAGTGACTACTGGGGGGGAGAACAAAGGGTCTTGCGATTGTGACATGAAGAGACGTCAACCACCACGGAAGGTCTCCCTTGCAAGAATCTGTGAGGAGAATCATATGGTGCATCGGTAGCTTTTGATAAGACCACTGAGTGAAAAGGAGCCACTGAAGGATTCGCATATGCATCCTTGCGAGCGGTACAGCCAGGATTGCTGCCGCCATCAGACTTAGCACCTTCAAGACCTCTGCTGCTGTAGCTTTGTTCTTTGACACCAGTGAGATGACGTGTTGGCGAAGAAGTGAGACTCTTTAGATTGGAAGACGTAGAGTGGTTTTTGGGGTATCTAACTCTGCTCCTATGAAAACAGTATGCTGCGATGGCGATAAGGCAGACTTTTCGAAGTTGACTGTAATGCCTAACTAATGGCAGAGTGTCAGAGTATATTGTGTTGCCTGAGTCAATTGATGCCTGGTGGTAGCGGTGAGGAGCCAATAGTCTAGGTATGGAAACACCTGGAATCCTAGACACCTCAGGTGAGCCAAGACCACTGCCATGTATTTGGTGAACACTCTGGGGGCTGTAGTGAGACCAAAGGGCAGGGCTCGAAATTGGTAATGATAGTCTCCCAGCCAGAAACGCAGGTGATCCCTGGAGCATCTGTTCATCTTTATGTCATAGTACACGTTCTTAAGATCTATGGAGCACATCCAATCGCCTTTCCCTAGGAAGGGAAGAATGGACTGAAGTGTGACCATTTGGAACTTCTCTTTCTTTATGAATTGATTGAGTCTGCTGAGGTCCAAGATAGGTCTTCAGTCCCCTGTTTTCTTTGGTACCAAAAAGAATCTTGAGTAAGTTCCGAATCCAAGTTGGTCTGCTGGGACTGGTTGGATGACTTTTTTCTAGCAATTTTTGGACCTCTACGATTGCTTGTTCCCCGAGACTGGGTAGAACATCTGGGATTCTGTTTACAGGAGTGGGAGGGGAAGAGAACAGTATGAAATATCTTCTGGAAATGATGCTTTGTACCCATGTATCAGATGTTAGGTTCAGCCAGGCTTCTGGGTACAAAGATAAACAACCCCCGACTGCCTCCAGAGCCGGATAGCTGGGCCTCCTTTCAGGAGCGCTGGGAGGGCTGACCAGAGAAAGTACAGTTGTGTACACTTACCATAAATGTAGATGTTAGAGTGTATTCACTGTTGTCATTACATTTGGATAATCCTGCTGGCATGTTGCCCTCAGCCGGCCTGAATTCCAAAGTCTTGGGTCCTGCGTCGGCTTCTGTCGCCCCTTCCCTGATGTCAGGTCAGTAGGGGTATAAAAGAAGCGGCCGACGCCATTTATTTTTAGTTTTTCTTGCCCCAGATGTCAGGTGCCCCCCCAAGAGGGTTGCCATAATTTAGATATGTATAATTACATGCACCAATATAAAATTTACCTTCATCTACAAGCAAATACACCACATAGGTTCGATCAGAAGAAAAGGGGGGTGGGGGGGTGAGTAACCTGGACTACAACAGTGAATACACTCGAACATCTACATTTATGGTAAGTGTACACAACTGTACTATGTTCGTGTTTCACTGTTGCAGTCATTACATTTGGGTAGAGTCCCAAAGCTAAGGTTGGGGGACTGGAGCTAAACAGCATTAGGAGTAGCTATGAGGCCCTGCAGAACTGCATTGGCAAAGCCTGCCCTGGATTTAGAGTAGAATGGCAGATGTTGGTGCTTTGTGAAGGTGTGCACTGAACTCCAAGTAGCAGCCTCTAAAATGTCCTTGGTAGGCACTCCCCTGAGAAAGGCTGCTGAAGTGGCTGCAGCTCTGGTTGAATGTGGCCTAATGCCCTTAGGTACTGGCTTGCCATGGTGTACATAGCAGAAACGAATGCAGTGGCCTATCCAGTTTGAAATAGTCTGCTTTGAGATGGCCTTTCCTTGCGATCCTGCAGCATATATCACTAGTAATTGCTCTGTCTTTATGAAAACTTTGGTTCTGTCCAAGTAGAATCTAAGCTGTCTGTGTACATCCAAACAAATTCTCTCCCCCTTGTTCTGTAGATTTAGATAAAAGGTTGGCAGGTGAATAACACTGGACACCACCTTAGGCATAAATGTTGGGTTTGTCCTCAGAGAGACCCTGTCTGGATAAAAAAAATAATAAAAGGTTCCACAGCCATGAGAGTGCCTGTAGTTCTGAAACTCATCTTGCAGAAGTTGCTAGGAGTAGAGCTGTTTTCCAAGATAAAAACTTTATATCAGCAGTAGCAGCTGGCTCAGAAGGAAACAAGGTGAGTTTTTCCAAGACATAGTTGAGGTCGCATGCAGGCATTGGTGATCTCCTTGGAGGTCAAATGTTTGGCTCCTCTGAGGTACTGCTTTAATAAGGGATGAGAAAAGATTGGTGGCCCTACATTGTAATGAGCCGAAATGGCGGAGGCATGAATTTTAATAAATGAAAAAGATAGGCCTTTGTCCAGCATCTCAGTTAGATATTGCAAAATCTGAGGAATATTTGGCACAGCTGTATCAGTTTCTTGTGCCTGGTTCCAAGTACAGAATCTCTTCCATTTTCCAGCATAAGATTTTGTAGCACTAGGCCTTCTGGCTTCCAAAATAACATCCATCACAGCTTTACTAAGAGGTGCGTTTTGTAGGACTACATTATTCAACATGCTGTCAGATTTAAAGTTCTGAGCTGGCTGTGCAGGATCCGACTGTTTTGCTGGGACAGTAGATGAGGTATTTGAGGTAAGGTCCAAGCTGGGCATTGAGACAAGCTCCTTACTATTGGATACCAGTACTGGTGGGGCCAGTCTGGGGCAATCAGTATCATCTTTGACTTCTCCTGTCTGACCTTTAGGAGTACCTTGGGGAGGAGAGGCAGAGGGGGAAATGCATATACTGACAGGTTTTTCCAGCTGAAAGATAGGGCATCCACTTTCCATGCTTCTCTGTGATAAATCCTTGTGCAGAATCTTTTTAGTTGGTAGCTGTGAGAGGAGGCAAATAGATCTATGTCCGGGCATCCCCATTTCCTTGTTATCATGTTGAAGACTTGTGGATCCAGGTGCCACTCGTGGGGATCCATGAGGTTTCTGCTTAGTTTGTCTGCCAGAGTATTTTTCCTTCCTGGCAGGAATTGTGCCTGCAGATGCACTTGGTAAGTCAATGCTGTATCCCACAAAGTCATGGCTAGTCTGCAAAGGGGGTAAGAATGTGTGCCCCCCTGCTTGTTTATATACCACATGACCGTGGGGTTGTCTGTCTTTATCAGTAGCTGTCCTGGGTGAAGTAGGTCCTTGAAGGCTGTCAGGGCATTTTGAACTGCTAGCATTTCTTTTTGATTGAGATGTAGTTTCATTGGCCATTTTGGGTCAATTCCAAACTCCTTGATCTCTCTCTCAAAACACTGCAACTCTCTTTTTGCGCGGTCTTGCGCACAGAGCAGCGTGGAGCAGTGCTGCTTAAACAGGTTTAAACTATTCCCGGCTCCACAAAGTCTGTTCACTTTTTCCCTTAGAACTGCTCTAAATCTCAAAATAAGCACTCTATTTTCATTCTAAAGCCCTGCACTTGCTCGTACAAGTAATCTCATAGGTAAACACTAAAACTTAAGCACTATATCCTCTTATACTCCTTTTAAGCACTTGCTCCCTATTGGTTCTTTCTAATCAGTCAATAAGTAGTTCCCTAAATTATTCAGGCATGTCCAAAGGTCAGTTTCAGGTTTACTCTCCAGTCCAGCTGGTAAATCTGGGAATCTTGAGGCAATGTTACAACTGCCTTATGTATACAGACCACCCTCTCCTCCTCCCAACAAGCTCAAATATATGCGAGAGATGCAACTATATAGCCAAATTGGAGGCTAAGCTCTCTCAACCCAGTACTGGCACAGCCTGTCAGGAGGAGGAGGTAACCACACACAGCACAAATCCAGTCTCACATAGACCTATCACATCAGCAAACCAAACACAAACACAAAAACATACTCGGAGGCTCTAAATAAAAATCTGCCTAAGCAGCAGAGACCTCCAAAGCAGACATCCAAGCAACCCCTACCATGAAACAATACCCACATAGCACATAGCTCACAAAGTCAGTGTGCCACACAGTCACAGCCCTTAAGGCTAAACAACACACCTAATACACTTGTAATAGGGGACTCTGTTGTCAGACACACTGACGTCCCACTCACCAGGCTGAACAAGGAGAAGGTCACTGTAAGCTGCCTGTCGGGTGCCAGGATCCGCCACATAACACAACCACTCAGGTCTCCAAAGCAAGTACAAATATGACTCGGTCATTGTCCATTCTGGTGTGAATGACCTGAGACTTACCTCCCTGGACTACATGAAAAAAGACAGAGGAGCTCTTTGATCATGTAGCCCAGGCCGGATTACCCTGACCTTGAGTAGCATCTTACCCTCACCAAGAATGATGTCACAGTATAAAGACAAAATGATCAATTTTAACAACTGGCTAAAGTATTGGTGTCATTCAAAGGGGATCCAATGTCTGTCAGCCTGGGATGACATGCTCGACAAGCCACGTTGCTTCGCTAGGCACGGCTTGCACCTATCACCCCTGGGTTTTCAAATACTGGCAAAGGCTCTTGCCTCCCCCATAGTGCCTTTTTTAGGCAAGGCTCAAAAACCCACCTCCATAGACAACACAAAGAAAAAAAAAACTAAGGGTAATGCTGCTCAATGACAGAAGTCTAAACCTCAAGATGCACGCACTCAAGACTCTCCTCAGTATAGAGAGCATCGATATCTGTGCATAACAAACATGGTTCAAGGCTCCCGAGAGCACCCCAGCACTAACAGATTATACTTCATACCATGCTTTCCGGTCCGGCCCCAAAACTCAGACCGAACCACAAAAGGAGGGGAGTATCCATATTTATCAAAGATACCCATACCTCCAGGTTAGTGGCACTGCACGAAGCATCGGAGACCATCCATGTCCAACAATGGGCAAAACTGCCTTTCAGTTTGTAGCCTGCTACAGACCACCCTCCCAAACACAGGAACCTCACTCGGCTTTCCTGAGAACACTGGAGAATATGAAGGTCTCTCCAAACACCATTATATTGGGCATCTTCAACTACCCAAACATTGATTGGGAAAACTACTCAAGCCCAAACACCCTCGCCCAACAGTTCCTAGAATTTATAAATTCAAATGCTATGTAACAACTGGTCACCACTCCCACAAGAGGGGAAAACATACTGGATCTGGTCATCACCAACATGGGGTCTCTAGGTTCCACACCAGAGGTATAACCCCTCATTGGTAAGATCAGACCATAAACTAATCTCACTGGAAATCCATATTCCATTCCCCACCCCTAGCCAAGGAAACCACGGTGAAGAACTCAAAAGCAAACTTCACACTTCTCAAAACCGAGGTGGAATCCTTCAAAGCCCCCAGGCCAGTGGAAAATATGGCCCAAAATGCAGAATCCTTTACAAAAGCAATCTATGGACACCTACAGGAATGCATAGAGCATGCTATCCCGAATAAAACCAAAACTCACTCCTCCAAAGGCAGGAGACCTGTCTGGTGGACCCTGGCCATAAATAAGCTATACAACAGAAGGAGAAAGCTACTACATGATAGAGCAAAATCCCAAAAAGGGAAGGCGTCTCTGATCAGTACTAGCAAGAAACTACGATCCCTCATAAAATCATCTAAGGCCAGCTTCAAAAGAAAAATTGCACAAGACACTAAAGATAATCACAAGGCCTTCTTTAGTTATGTCAGAAACCAGGGAGGCAACTCCCAGATATGCTCTGAGTTAGTGCAAAATGACAAAAAATACACTGAACCCACATCCTGGCAGAAAGGTTCCACAGACATTGCCAACATCCTGGCAGAAAGGTTCATTGCAAACTCTCCCCCCTTCCCCCCCAAAAGAGCAAATGTCTATCGCAACAGAGTGCAGCCTGCCTGAGATCACATATGCACAGGTGAGAGCTGCCCTCTCCAATGCAAAAAACACAGCATCAATGGGACCAGACGGTGTCCCGGGCTGCATCTTACACGAGCTCCAAGAAGAACTAAACCCTCATATAAAGTCACTGTTCAATCTCAGCCTTACTACAGGATATGTACACAAGGAATGGCGTACAGCAACAGTGGTCCCACAACAGACCCCAGAAACTATCGCCCTATAAGCCTAACTAGCCTGGTCTGCAAAGCTATGGAGCGTATCATCATGGAAAATCAAACAAAGACATTGGGAAACTCCAGACACTGGATCCTACCCAATTCGGCTTTATTAAGGGCAGATCTTGCCTCTTGAACCTGGTCGACTTCTTTGAAATAGTTACCAAAGCCATAGATGAAGGGAAGGTAGTCCACACAGCCTACCTGGACCTCGCAAAAGCCTTCGACACAATATCCCACTCGGGCATCATAAATAAGCTCACCAGCTTAAATATCAACCCCTATGTCACAAGATGGGTTTCAAACTGGCTCAGGGATAGAACCCACATGGTTTGAATAGCAGGTGCCATGTCAGACTCTAAACCAGTTACAAGTGGCATCCCACAAGGCTCGGTCCTGGGACCACTCTTGTTCGGTATATATTTTTCAGAGGTACAGACTAACACCGATAGACTATGGCTGACCAAGTTCGCAGATGACTGCAAACTGGGTGCTGTAATAGACTCTCCGGCTGACACAAGCATCCTCCAAAAGGGTCTCACAGAGACGGATAACTGGTGCCGGAGCCATGGCCAAAAGCTAAATGCCAAAAAGTGCATAGTCCATCCCCTTTGGGAAAAACAAAGTGCCCACAAATTACCACATAGGTGGTAATCCATTAAGTACGGAAGTAGTAATTAGGGACTTGGGGATCCAAGTAGATAGTAATCTCTCCTTTGACAATCACGTTGCCAAAGTGGTTAGAAAGACCTTCTATATAGCCCACCTTATCATGAAAGGATTCACATCTAGATCAAGAGAGGTCATTGTGCCCCCTCTACTCATCACTTATCAGGCCCATAATTGAATACAATGCCCCATTTGGGATGTACCTTACCAGACACCTGCAGCAACTGGAAAGACCCCAAAAGTACCTCACCAACAGGATCAAGGGGCTCAAACAGATGTCCTATGCAGCTCGGCTAAAGAAACTCCAGCTCTATTCAGTTGCGTACCGCCTACTCAGAGGCGATCTGTGTCGGACATATAAAGCCATGTCCAACCCAGAATTAATGGACATGCTTCACCTCAGGAAATCCAAATCCCTTAGAGCTACACGCTCCAAGGACTTGAACCTCAGCACAGAAATAAATAGGACATGCTGGAGGGACAAATTCATATCCCAGAGGCTCCCCTCACTCTGAAACAAAATCCCAATCCATGTTAGGCAGAGCCCCTCACTGACCCTCTTCAAGAGAAATTTTGACGAGTGGATGGGAGATCGCAAGTTTACTCCTGGGATCTCTTCTGTGTCCCTGCTTGACAGAGGTATAGTAAACTAACCTTAAAAGGGCTACCTTCTGTGACCTACTATACAGAGGCACAGTCAACTAATCTAAAAGGGTGGCGAAAGCCAAACAAACTCTGGCTAGACTTACAAATGCCCTAGGGTAGATAGCCTAGTATCAACCTATGTAGATGCATTTGGTTTGAGGTCCATGAGCACTGAATGCATCTTTCTGCCATGTGGGCCCCCCAGGCATAATCTGATGCATCCGTTGTTAGTGTCTGCCTGGCTGGGGGTAATGTGAATGGCTGTCCCTTGTTTTGGTGACAAGCCTTTGCCCACCATCGAAACTCCTGTTGCAGGCAAGGAATGAGAGTAATCATAGTTTCCAGGCTGTGGCAATGTTGAGTCCAAACACTTTTTAGGTACCATTGAAGTTTCCTCATATGCAGTCTTGAATATGGAATTAGTAGGATGCAGGATGCCATGAAGCCCAAAGCCTGCAGAATTTTTCTTGCAGATAACTGGGCCTTTGTTGCCAACATTTTGAAATAGGTAGTCGGTTGCCTTTGTCTGGCGTGAGATAAGCCATCTGGGCAGTTGTATTTAAGCTTGCACCCAGGAATATTATCTCTTGAGAGGGTACTAGTTTTGATTTCTTTTCACTGACTGTGTACCCTAGGCATGCTAGAAGTCTTTTCACAAATGCCAGATGCTATAGAAGAATGTCCTTGTTCTCTGCTTGAATTAGACAGTCGTCCAAGTAAGGACATATTTGTATTCCTCTGTCTGCAAAATGCAATTACTGGTGCCAGGCACTTTGTAAAAACCCTGGGCACAGTAGATAAGCCAAAGGGCAGTGCAGAGAACTGGTAATGCATTGAGCCAGCCTTGAATCTGAAGTATCTTCTGCATATTTGTCTTATTGGGACATGCAGGTATGCCTCTTTTAGGTCTAAAGTCACAAGCCAAGTGTTCTTGCCCAGCATGGGCAGAAGCTGCTGCAAAGTCAACATGTAGAATTTTGGTACATCGAGGAATGTGTTCAAAATAGATAGGTCCAGTAATGGCCTCCAGACCTTGTCCTTTCTGGGTACTAAGAACAGTCTTGAGTAAAATCCTTGTCCCTGCTCTTGCTCTTGTACTTGTTGAATGGCCCCCATGTCAATGAGGGATGAGACTTGTTTTTGTGCCTCTGCCCATTGATTTTTTGGCAGATCTGGCCAGCCGTTTGCCTTTGGCAGGGTATGGAAATGGAACTTGTAGCCATGTGACACGATATTTAGGACCCATTTGTACTGGGTTATAATGTTCTAATTTTGAGAAAAAAGTGCTAATTTTCCCCCTAAGGGTGCTGCCAGGAGTGCTTGGTGCAGGCAGTGGGAAGTCATTGGGACAGTTTCCTGTATGGTTGTGGTTGTCTTCTCCAACTTTGGAGGTAGAAGCCCCCCATTGCTTTGAGCGATATTGAACCTTGTGCCTGGGGTCTGCCTCTAGGGCGTCTGGATCTGCCCCTCTGAGGTCTGTCTGACACAGGAAAGGACCAATTCTTTGTTGGCCAGTGAATACTAAACCTAGGTGGCTGTACTTGTAAAAAATCTTTGACTGTTTGCATAGATTTAGCTTTGTCCTCCATTTTCTTTAACACCTCTTCTGCCTTAACACCAGACAAAGTATCATGTTGTAAAGGTGCATCTAATAATTTAACTTTAACAAGATCAGGCAGATTTTGTTCCTTTAACCAAGCATGCCTCCTAATTACAGAACCTGTAACTGTGGCCCTGCAGGAGGCCTCTAAAAAATCAAAACCACATTGCAAAGTATGCTTTCCAACTTGGTCAGCTGCATGCAATAAATCCTGCATTTCCTTGTTTTCTGCACATTCAGGGTTTAACAACATTTTCTGTTTAAGCAATGCCATGACATGTTGCTGATATTTGAGCATATGAAACTGACAGTTTAAGGCTCTTATAGCCAAGGTAGCAGATGTGTAAACCTTTTTCCCCCATCTATCCAGTGCCCCAGAATCTTTGTCAGAGGGGGTAGGGTTTTTTTGCAGTGGAAGCCTCAACTCCTTTGGGACCCTGAGAAATAGTTTCTGGGTCTGCAGCATTTATGAGAGTCAGGAACTCTGTAATATCCATCAGGCTTAGCAGGAGCTGGAGGTAAGGAGTCAGGGGTAAGACTAGACTCCGAAAACACATCATCCACAACGTCTAACACAGGTGGGATGGCTAATGGCTTGTGTTGAGGTAGTAAAAAGAAATCCCTGAGCCTCTTTTTAGACTCTGAAAAATCTTGGCTCTCCCAGTGGAAATGGTATGTAAGGTTTCCCCAAAAGAATAGTCCTCTGGAGGAGAAGCTGAAGGTGTAGATTCTTCAGCATCAGAATCCTCATAGGGGGGGAAGAGAATATTCCTGATCAGAAGAGGAATCAGAAGAAATGGAAACCTGATCTGAAGATTCACAGTCAGTCTCTTGCCTAGGCCTCTTATCAGGAGGGGGATGGGAACCCCTGATCAAGGTAATCAAGTCTTCGGCCATTTTCAGCATCTGTTTTTTAGGCATAGAGGCCTGACCACATGGCTCTTGAGTTTGTTTCTTTGCTTTGGAAGGTACTTTAGTCTTTGCCTGTGAAGCTGAAGCAGGTTTGATGTAAAGATGTTTAGGTCTGAATACACCCTCAGAAGCCAGTGCCTGCTCAGCGGCTCTGGACCCATCTGAACGGATAATATCCGAGGCTCCAATACCTTGAGTTTCCAGCGGCATGGCCGACTCCACGTGGGAGTCTGTAGCGGCCTACGACTCTAAAGTAGCAGGCGTCAGGGGCTGCGAAAGCACCTCCCTGAGGACCAGCGAACCAGCGACTGGCTTAGGAGAAACTTCGTCGTCGGTTTTGGTCTCTTTCCTTTTCTTTGTGTTTTTTGTGAACTCCGGTAGTCGGATGGCTATTACATGACATTTCTGGATAAATAAACCGGCGTCCAAAATAGTTTAAAGCAAAATCATACCAACGCTTAATAGTGCGTTGGTTAAATCTAGCACAGAACTGACAACCAGAAACGTTGTGATCAGGGCCTAGGTAAGGAATACAGTAAGAATGAAAATCCTTGAGGTATTTGCTTCCCACAAGAAATACAATTATTAACTATACAATTATTAACTTTTTCTGACATCGGTCTGGAGCAAGAAAAACATTTCCCCAATGGGGTACTTAGCTTTATTGAAGACTTCGGATCTGAAACTCTAACACAAAAATCTCAGGAGTCGGCTGACCGGCACTTGCGAACTGCTTCGGCTTCGGGCACCGCGTAGCAAGACAGACTAAAGAAAATGGCACCGGCCGCTTCTTTTATACCTCTGACGACCTGACATCAGTGAAGGGGCAATAGCAGCCAACGCAGGACCCAAGACTTTGGAATTCAGGCCGGCTGAGGGAAACCTGCCAGCAGGATTACCCAAATGTAATGACTGCAACAGTGAAACACGAAGAACAACTGGTCTCTGTCACCCGGTTGTTGTGGACCCCCTCTGCAGCGTGGGCACCATCTTCTGTTATAACCCTCTCCTCTGCCTCCAGAAGGGGTTTCTCCATGTGGGTCCTGAAAGGCTCCCTGTGCTTTTCGGAACCACATTTTCCTGCGCTTAGGGCCTTTGGGATAGGGCCAAGTAGGGGTAAAAAAAAAAAAATGGACTAACGGCAGATAGGGTTTTGCCTTACTGCTCACACCTGGTTAAAGTTTTCTTTACTTTAGGCCCAAACAGTGATGCGCCATCAAATGGGGTGTTGATAAAGGAAGACTTAAAGGGCTCCGCAAAAGAACAGAGATGCATCCAGGCTCGTCTCCGCAGAGCAATGCCTGAACTAGTGGCTCTACTCGAATCATCAGCTGCATAAGATATGAGACGCATGGATGGAGTTCACAACTGAGTTTAGGGTAGCGAGCTGTGTGTTGACTTTGTCAGCAACCCCTGCAGCTACCGTACCCTGGAGAGCATCTCCTAGCTCTTTCAGGAGATCTCTTTGCAGTCTCGTGAAATGGGTTAAGTAGTTCAGTGATCACAGAGAAAAAAAATCGCTGAACTAAACATGCGCTTCCCATATCTATCCATGATCCTAGAATCTCTGTTAGGAGGATGGACAGATACGGATGTTTCAGACACTTCCTTTTTGGTGGCTGCAGCTACCACCATGGCATCAACTGGCACTCCTTTGGTCAAAAAGGCTTTGTCCACTGGGGCAGAGATGAACTTATTCGGCTTCCGAGAAACATGTTCCATGGCATCCGGTGACTCCCACACCTTATGAGAGATCAGCTCCATGAGCTCGTCGTAAGGTGGAGACACCCAAGAAGTGGAAGGTTGAGACCCAAAAGCCTTCAAGAGCACTGACTCGTCCTCAGTAGGGGTTTTGGACTGCCAATCGCCCCTCTGACTCAGGACCTCTAATATCTCCGTAAAGGAGATATCCTCAGAGGAGGATCGAGCGGACCCTTCTGACTCATCCAAGTCAGTGTTGGATGTCAAAGACTCCTGTGGGGAGTCCAAGTGCCTCCTCTTGCACAGTCTCTTCCTGGGTACCTCCTCAGTGGGGTGATCTGGGGAGGTCTCGGAAGAACAGGGGACGCCCTGTGGGGCTACCTGAGGCTCAGGGTCTATACGCTTAGGGGGACCAGTAGATGTAGAAGCAGACACAGCAGCTTGAGGGGAGAAGGAACCCCAAACTGATGCCGATGATGGCTTAGGAGACAGGACTCTTCTCATGGCATCGAAAGCATCATAGCTCTGACGAGAATGGGTAGACTGATCCGGAGAGACCGTCTGATCCTCCCACACCAAAACCATGGGCTCAGAGCCTGAGGGAGGAGCTGAGCTCATCCAAGCCGAAGCTCTGAGAGGAAGAGTCGGCACCGACAAATCAGTCTGACTATCCTCCTCAGACCAGACAGGAGTATGTCGGCTCATAGCGTCCACGGTCGATGTCCGAGTAGATGGAACCGATAAAAACCAGAGCGGGTCTCTGTTCTATAGGTTCAACAACTATCAGTTCGGGCTCCTTCGGCTCAGAGTCCAGTATGGCTTGGGGGAGGAGTAGTCAAGTCCGGTTCAATGGTCTTCGGCTCCAATAAAATGGTCAGGGCCAACAACAATTTAGCAAGTCCTGGTGCCCGTAGAAGCTTCTGCACTAGCCGATCCATATCCATATCTGAGAGGCTGACCGAAGACTTTGAGGAATGCACCGAAGGTGCTGACTGGAGCAGAGGAGATGAGGGAACCTCAGAGACCGGCTCAAAGTCTGGGAGCTGGCTCCGAACCAAAGGGACACTCTGTTCTGAGGACTGTGGAACCTATGACCCTGTATCCTCTAATCTTTTTGCCTTCTTAGTAAGTTTAGAATCTGCTAAAAATTTAGAAGATTTTGAAGAAGTGCTGGCACCTTCCTGGCTACCCAACGCCTCAGAGAAAGTATGCTGCAGCAACCCCCTATCAATGAGTTTTCTCCTCCTCTCTAAGAGTACCCTAGAGGAAAAAGAGTGGCAAATACTGCAAGAGTCTTGGAGGTGTTTAGCCCCCAGACAACACATTGGACATGCCAGTCAGTGACGGGCATTTTCTGTCCACAATCTGGACATTTTTTAAAACCTGATTTGGGATGAGACTTTTCCCTTCTTATCCAACAAGTTTGAAACAGGCACACCACAAAATTAACCTGTAGAGGTTAAATACAGGGCTAACTAGGCCCACACTAAAAAAAATACAAAGAAGAAGAAAATTGTTAAATCTAAATAGGGCTAACAAAAGGCCCAACACTAAGAAACTAAGCCAACACAGGGCACTATCTACTACAATCTAACCTACTTATAACTATAGTATTTTAACTAGAAAAACACACACACACACACACACACACACACACACACACACACACACACACACACACACACACACACACAATAAAGAATAATCTATCAAAAAGAAGGAGAATGACCATTTTTTGCTAAATCGCAAGTTTAAAAAAATTCTGAGTTGACTGGATCAGAGAGATCTCTTGCCACGGCAAACTAGATCTGAGGTAATTCCAGCAGTGCATTGTGGGATAAGGGGCTTGGTCTCAAGCTACTGGCAAAACTTGAGCTTTGCTATCGGCCGTGTCAGAGCAGAGGGTCGGCTCCGAACCCATCAGTGAGAATAAACGGCGAGATTTAACAACTTCACATCTATTACTTGGGTTACCAATAAGTCCTGATGATTGGATGGGTTGACAAATTCACACCAAGGTAATAATGTGCAGCCCAGCTCAATATGGGAGATGAGCACCAAGTGCTTGAAAAGGGCGCCAAGAACTTTTGCGCTTATTTAAACCGATTATGGTGAGGCAACTTTATGGCCCCGTGAATACTTGCCCTGGTATTGTTCTGCCTATTGTAACCTAGGCTTTTTCTTATTTAACTTTCCTGGCTACTTCTATGGAAATATTTTTCTCGTTTCCTCCATCATTTTGATTTTCAGCAGTCCCATACAAATAAAGCCTGTTGCTTTTTTGATGGTATTTTTCACTTCAGCTTTTGATGGTATTTTTCACCTCAGCTTTTCCAACCCTACTTAGAGTATGTTTCCTTATACTTTAGCTGAAGCCTTCTCCCACTTCTGCCAAAATAAGTCCATTTGAAGTCAAAAGCTTTAACATCTGCTAAGCTTCTCAATATTAAAGTGAAAACCAGTGTTAGGTATTCATCACTGGTGGCTTCTGAATTCCCTACCAAATACAGTCTGGCTTGTGAATTCCCTACCAAATACAGTCTATCTCATTTTGACAGTAGCATTTTTTTCTGTTCATAAGGGATAGCACAATACAGGACAATGAATATATTTCTCCTCCTAAATACAGAAGTGGAATATGTACTTCTGCTACCATTTGGTGATTCAGATCACCTATTAGCAAACATTTAGCTCTTTTCTGCCATTTTTGACATTTGCATGTTTTACTCCACTTGAGAAGGGGTCTGTAAACAATCCCACTGTAAAATTCTGTGCAGTCTGTTTCCAGCAGGAAAACCTTCTCCCCGCAGTAACGTATTCTCTCCTTCCTTATTTCTCTGCTATGTCTAGTGTCCCAGTGCTCTCCTTTGTAAAGCTGTTGCTCCTCCATTCTTAATATCTCCAATTCTCTCTTAGTCTCTCTCTTATTGCAAACCCTGGTATATTATCTATAGTTATGATTTTCAGTGTACTGTGCGCCTATGGTTATGGCAATATCACATCAGTTCTCCATCAGGCATCAGTTTAAAGACCTTTTAAAATAAACTGTAGACATGAAGTGGTCACAACTATGTATTTTCTAGCAATTCTGTTTTGCTTTTTCCTCTCCCTTCTCTTACAACCTTTCCTGAGACTGCAACTCCATTCATTATACTTAGGACACTGTTCCTGCTTTATAACAACAAAGCTGAGATTTCCTCTGTTAAAACATGATCACTCTCTTCCTTGACTAGTAGCTAGGTTAAATACTTGCCAACGAAACATTTAAAGCTATTGCTGCTGATCCTTGCTATCCTCAGACAGAAGCAGACCATCATGCCAGTATAGCTATGCATCCTTCCAAGTGGGACACAATCCATCCCCATGACATTTTCAGCAATTCAGCCGCATGTTAAAATCTACGGTGTGGCATTTTAGCCTCTCTTGTTCCATGCATGTTGCTTATACAAACCCCTCTAATTTCACAAACTCCTCTTGCATTTTCTATCTAAATCACTGCTCTAGCCAGAAAATATTTCTTAGCTGCTTTCCCTCAAGAAACCACTCATGTTCCTAAACACAGACTCCTATGCTGCTCCAGCCATGGCACAAGACAGGTATCCAACCCCATGCCTCTTCCATTTCCTAGTTGCACCTTCCTAATAATGGAAAGTTATTTCCTTACTATATGGGGCCCTACATCAGCATCTTGTTAATCCTCCACATAAGAAAACAAGCATGAGTAAACTGGAAAGAGTACAACAGAAATATACCAAGGGTGTCCATGGATGTGAAAATTTAAGTCATTATAAAACACCAAAATATACGAATTTGTGTCTCATACAGATATTTAAGAATAGACCTAATTCAGGTATATATGGCATTTAAAGACAACCATCTCTGGGAATGCTGGAGGTTATCAAAAAGTAGCAGAAAATCAGCAGACAACCTATGTGTAAGATTCAAAAAGAATGAGAAGTGTACAAATTGGTTCTCTGAGGGCAGCTGATGCATGGAGTGGTCTACCAAACTTCATTAAAGCAAGCACTGCTTTAGATATTTCTTTAAGAACAGTCTGGACACATTATAAGAATAAACGTTTTGGTATATTTGCAGGCTAGAAGGGTATTAATGAGAGTGCGATAGGTTTGTATGCATGTTTAACAGAGGTTTCCAGTGTCCTCTTGTCTCCACTGTTAGGTCTTGACAAGGGACATCTATAACAGTTCACCATAAGAACTGAACAGGTACAGCTTTAATTATTTACGTATGTTTTGCTTACCAACATTAAATTGGCAGTGCCCTCTTCATGAAGGCAGAGAGAAAAGTTCCAACTTTATAGTGAATTCATGAGCAAAAATGCTAAGAATTATATATTTCTGCATAAACTATGCAGATGGGAAAACCATTAAACAGATTACAAAACAGTTACAGAAAATTAGATTTCAAGTACCTCACTTGCCAGTGCTAAAGCACACTAACACAAAGACAAGAAATTATCTTGATGAAAAGAAATATTTGAGTTTTATTAATCTAATGCTATTTACAAAGTTATATTTTTTATTAGAGTATAAGCACTCTTAATTTATGCTAAAATTATTTTTGATAACTGTGAACTACCAATGCTAATTACATGTAAATCAGCTTTATTTTTTTGGCAGCCCAAGCTTGCACTGATGTCAGAAGCACCACATTTCCAAAAGACCTTGCTCTGTTCATTAGAATAATCAAGCTGGCTCTTCTCTCAAAGCATTTCATTTACCTTTAAATAACTCTGCAACCTCACACAGCTAAGTGGGATAAGGTATTTCACTCTACACTGCTGGCATTTCAGTTTTGTTGAAATCTTAACCAAGCAATAATGCCCAACAGGGTGTGCGCATTACTGCAGGAATAACGCACGCCCAGGGGGGTGTTCTGAGGCTCAACACTGCAGGCAGGTGGTCTTTACACCCGTGGAAGGGCGTTATTTCCACAAAAACACACACCCTGGAGGGAATTACTGCACTTCAAAAATAAGGCCATCTGTAAAAATGTTTTACTTACTCAGTTTTTTTTACCACTATTTTCTTTATGTATTTTTGATCTAAAACAGTTCCTCTGCATAACGTTTCAAACCTGCTGTAGTATATGTCAATGGTGTTGGAGGAAGCATTTTACATACAAAATATAACACTTAAAAATATCCAGGTATTTTATTGTTTTGGTCCCTTACTCCTAACGTCTGGCATGTTGCCAGTCTTTGGAGATTGAAGTGACTAAATAAAATAATGGCATACATTTGAGTTTCAGACTTATTTCCTTCAGAAAATTCATGCCAATACAAATTCTTTTATTTAAGTTTGTAATTTTATAAGAATAATAATTAAAATCTGTTCCTATTTTTGAGCCTTTGTTCCCCCTTTATTTTAGGTTTTATCCAGATTTCCTCAGCTGAAAGGTCCAGAGGTATACAAACCTCTACTGCTGTTGCTGCTGCCAGGGATCGCTCTCACTCTTTTTCTGTCGCACAAAGTCTCTTCTGCTTTTATGCAAGCATTCACTCACGAAGACAAACACACTTACACATACATACTTTTCTTCTATTTTGTTTATTTTTGTTATACTAGCTAAACAGCAAAAGTGCTGCTTAGCAATAACAGCTGGATTGATCTCCCTCATCCTAATACATGCATACACTCACACACAAACACATGCATACACACATGCTTTTTTATTTTAATTTTTTTTTTTATTTATTTTACACTCACTAAACAGCAAAAGGGCTGCTTAGTGAGTGTAAAAATAATGGTGGCTGTAAGTTTTTTTCAGTACTAGCTCCACAGCAGCTTGATATACTGCCATGAAGTGGCAGACTTGTTTTTCAGCATTCATTACTTGTAGATTAACATCCTGCTGAAGAACGTTCATTCTGCAATCAGGATGTGATCTACAGATCACCCATTCTCTAATGACATAGCTTATATCATTTTGGGTAATGACATTCCAGTGGACCGTAAGTTTTTACTTTCAGATTCTGAAGTTTTTGCAGTGACTGAGTTTATATCAGTCAAAATTCAAATCCAAGGTACAGATTTCTAAAGTCCTTAAATGAGAATAGCAGCATCCACTACTTCAGTAGTGTTGGCATCCATGGCACACTACTCACAAACCACGCTACCTGCTGAACTGAAAAAGCATAGTCAATGAAATGCATTATAGGTTCATAGGTTCATACTAGGCTATCTGCCCTACGGCATGTATAAGCCTAGCCAGAATGTGTTTGGCTTTCACCACCCATTTTAAATTTATTTTGCTATGCCCTTTTTCGAGGTTAGTATACTGTGCCTCTGTCTAACAGTGACACAGAAGTGATACCCGGGGTAAACCTACGATCTCCCATCCACTCATCAAGATTCCTCTTGAAGAGAGTCAATGAGGGACTCTGCCTAACCTGGACTGGGATTTTATTCCAGAGTGAAGGGAGCCTCTGGGTTATGAATCTGTCCCTCCAGCATGTCCTATTTATTTCAGTGCTGAGGTTCAAGTCTCTCAAGCGCGTAGCTAGATGGGATTTGGATTTTTTGATGTGCAGCATGTCCATTAATTCCAGTTTGGACATGGCTTTATACATCAGGCACAGATCGCCTCTGAACAGGCGGTATGCCACTGAGTAGAGCTGGAGTTTCTTTAACCGGGCAGCATATGGCATCTGTTTGAGCCCTTTGATCCACTTGGTGAGGTACTTTTGGGGTCTTTCCAGTTGCTGCAGGTGTCTGGTAAGGTACATCCCAACAGGGGCATTGTACTCAATTATGGGCCTGATGAGGGATGAGTAAAGAGGCACGATGACCTCCCCTGATCTAGATGTGAATCCCTTCATGATTAGGTGGGCTATATAAAATGTTTTTCTAACCACTTTGGCTACGTGGTTGTCAAATGAGAGATTGCTATCAACTTGGGTCCCCAGGTCCCTAATTACTTCTTCTGTACTTAATGGATTACCACCTATGTGGTAATTTGTGGGCACTTTGTTTTTGCCAAAGGGGATGACTATACACGTTTTGGCATTTAGCTTGAGGCAATGGCTCTGGCACCAGTTGTCTGTTTCTATGTGGCCCTTTTGGAGGATGCTTGTGTCAGCTGGAGAGTCGATTATGGTGCCCAGTTTGCAGTCATCTGCAAACTTGGTCAGCCACAGTCCTTCCGTGTTGGCCTGTACCTCCGAGAAATATATACCGAACAGGAGAGGTCCCAGGACTGAGCCTTGTGGGACACCACTTGTAACTGGTTTGGAGTCTGACATGGCTCCAGCAATTCTAACCATGTGGGTTCTGTCCTTGAGCCAGTTTGCAATCCATCTACTGACATAGGGGTTTATATTTAAGCTGGTGAGCTTATCTATAATGCCCAAGTGGGGTATTGTATCGAAGGCTTTTGCAAGGTCCAGGTAGGCTGTGTGGACCACCTTCCCCTCGTCAATGGCCTTGGTGACTGTTTCAAAGAAATCAACCAGGTTTAAGAGGCAGGATCTGCCCTTAAAGCCAAACTGGGTATGATCCAGTGTCTGTGGGTCCCCAATATCTTTATTTATGAGGTCCATGATGATCCTTTCCATAGCTTTGCAGACCAAGCTAGTCAGGCTTATGGGGTGATAGTTTCCAAGATCCGTTGAGGCACCACCTTTATGGAGAGGGACCACTGTTGCTGTATGCCACTCTTTGGGCACATATCCTGTAGTAAGGCTGAGATTGAACAGTAGTTTTATGTTTGGGTTTAGCTCTTCTTGGAGTTCATGTAGGACGCAGCCCTGGACACCGTCTGGTCCCACTGATGCTGTGTTTTTTGCTTTGGAGAGGGTGGCTCTTACCTGAGCATCTGAGATGTCAGGGGGGCAGCACTCTGCTAGGATAGATATTTGCCCTTTTGGTGGGGAGGGGGGGGGAGAAGTTTGCGCTGAACCTGTCAGCTAGGATGTTGGCAATGTCTGTGGGTTCAGTGTATTTTTTGTCATTTTGGACTAATTCTGAGCATATCTGGGAATTACCACCCAGGTTCCTAACATAACTAAAGAAAGCCTTGTGATTATCCTTCATGTCCTGTGCAATTTTTCTCTCGAAGCTGGCCTTAGACAATCTTATGTGTGCCCGTAGTTTTTTGCGAATACTGATCAGTGATGCCTTCCCTTTTTGGGATTTTGCTCTATCATTTAGTAGCTTCCTCCTTCCATTGTATAGTTTGTTTATGGCTGGGGTCCACCAGACAGGACGTCTGCCTTTGGAGGATTGGGTCTTGGTTTTATTTGGGATCGCATGATCCATGCATTCCTGAAGGTGTTCATAGAATGCGTTTATAAAGGATTCTGCAGTCTGGGCCCTATTTTCCACAGGCCGGGGCTTTGAAGGATTCCACCTCTGTTTTGAGGAGTGTGAAATTTGCTTTAGAGAAGTTTTTCACTGTGGTTTTCTGGGCAGGGGGTGGGGTCGGGATGTGAATATCCAGTGAGATTAGTTTATGGTCTGATCTTACCAGTGAGGGATACACTTCTGGTCTGGAGCATAGAGTCCCCATGTTGGTGATGATCAGGTCCAGTAGGTTTTCTCCTCTTGTGGGAGTGGTAACAAGTTGTTCCATAGCATTTGAGTTTATAAATTCTAGGAACCTTTGGGCTAGGGTGTTGGAGCTAGAGTAATGCTCCCAGTCTATGTTTGGGTAGTTGAAGTCGCCCAATATAATGGTGTTTGGAGAGACCTTCATATTTTCCAGTGTTCTCAGGAAGGCAGAGTGGGGTTCCTGGGTTTGGGAGGGTGGTCTGTAGCAGGCTATAAACTGGAAGGCAGTTTTAGCCACTGTTAGTTGCACATGGATAGTCTCTGATGTTTCGTGCTTTGCCACCAACCTGGAGGTGTGGGTATCTTTGATGAATATCGATACTCCCCTCCTTTTGTGGTTCGGTCCAAGTTTTGGGTCCGAAAAGCATGGTATGAGGTATAACCTGGTAGTGCTGGGGTGCTCTCGGGAGCCCTGAACCAGGTTTCTGTTACTGCACAGATATCAATGTTCTCCATGCTAAGGAGAGTTTTGAGTGCATCTTGAGGTTTAGACTTCTGGTGTTGAGTAACATTACTCTTAGTTTCTTATCCCTTGTGATACCTATGGAGGTGGGTTTGTCTTTTGAGCCTTGCCTAAAAAAGGCACTATGGGGGTAGCAAGAGCCTTTGCCAATATCTGAAAGCCCAGGGTGACAGGTGCAAGCCATCCCTAGCGAAGCATCGTGGCTTGTCGAGCATATCATCCCAAGCTGACAGGCATTGGATCCCCTTTGAATGACACCAGTACTTATGCCAATTGTTGAAATTGATCATCTTGTCTTCATATTGTGGCATCATTCTTGGTGAGGGTATGATGCTACTCAAGGTCAGGGTCATACTGGCCTGGGCTACATGCTCAGAGAGCTCCTTTATGTCTCTTTTCATGTAGTCCAGGGAGGTATGTCTCAGGTCATTAACACCAGCATGGACAATGACTGAGTCATATTTGTACTTGCCTTGGAGTGACCTGAGTGCTTGTGTTATGTGGCGGATCCTAGCGCCCGAAAGGCTACTCACCGTGACCCTCTCCTTGTTCAGCCTGGTGAGCGGGACGTCAGTGTGCCTGACGATAGAGTCACCTATTACAAGTGTATCAGGTGTGTTGTTTAGTCTTAAGGGCTGTGACTGTTCGGCACACTGGCTTTGTGAGATGCGTTGCACGTGTTTTGTTTTGGGGTAGCCATTGCTTGGGTGTCTGCTTTGGAGGTCTCTACTGCTTAGGCAGATCTTTATTTAGAGCCTCCGAGTATGTTTTTGCATGATTATGTGTTTGGTTTGCTGTCGTGGTAGGTCTATGTGAGACTGGAATTGTAGTGAGTGTGGTTTCCTTTTCCTCCTGACTGGTTATGCCAGTACTGAGTTGAGAGAGCTTAGCCTCCAGTTTGGCTATATGGTTGCATCTCTCACATGTGTTGGAATTTGTTGGGAGGAGGAGAGGGTTGTCTGTGTACATGAGGCAGTTGTAACATTGCCTCAAGATTCCCAGATTCACCCCAGAACAAGGGATGAACAGAACAATAAAGGATCTTGAAGGTTCTGCCCACTTTCAACAGTGTCAACACTTTCAATTAACAACTAAATATGAAAGGTGTGCAAGATACTGTCATCTCTACCACTCTTTTGTTATCAGTCATGTCACTGCACTGCATCAGTGATACACTTGCCTCCACTTATATACTCATTTCAGTTATTCAAATATCCCACTAACTATCCACATTTACTACACATACATACACACAAAGACAGATAAAAGACAGGTCCCAATACAAATTAATAGCTTCCTCATCTTTTCCAGAATGGATTAGAAAACAGCTCTATTGTACATAATTACCACAAATTGTCTTTCTCCGGTGATAACTGCTACAACCCTGGTCCAAACTCCTGTACCTCCACTCATCTACCACAACTAAATCTACCAACCCAACTGCTCTCCCTCAACATCTCCACAAACTAACTACTTAACCACAAGAAATACTTCTGCTAAAAAAGCCACTCCCTCAACCAACAGTCTTAATAGATGTTTCAGTAATCATTTGAACACTCACAGTATTAGAAATAATCCACCTACTCTTGCTATTATGGAAACAGGACTGAAAAACAATACATGCTCCTCAGCCTTTATTAATGAAAAACTTTGAATTTACCTTAACAGAGAGTACAATTGTGCAAAATCTTACCATAACTGGTAGATGTCGCTCTCTTCACCGTTGCAGTATTCATAACATTAGGGATCCTCTGCCAAGGGCATCCCAATGTCCGGCCAGTATACCAAAGCCTTAGGTTTGACATGCCATATGTCCCACATATGCTCCTCTTGTAGCATAGGGCATAAGTGACATCGGGACGTACCGTCCTCAGAACTGGGAGCCCCAGTAGGAACATCAGTCCAAGGAAAAAGAGGTAACCAGTACATCCAGAAGACAAATGGACCAGGGGGAGGAGGGAGGAGCGAATACTGCAACAGTGAAGAGAAGGACGTCTACTGTTATGATAAGATTTTACACAACTGTACTACGTCCTCTTCACTGTTGCAGTATTCATAACATTAGGGAGAGTGGCAAAGCTCAGGAAGAAACCTGGGAGGAGGAAAGACCAGCAGAGCCCTCTAGGAAGCCATGAAGAATGGCCCTAGCAAAACCATCTCTATCTCTGGAGATTTCATCCAACTTGTAGTGCTTTATAAATGTATGCACAGAAGTCCAGGTAACGGCCTCAAAAATAGAGTTAGTATCCAAACCCATGAAAAAAGAACCAGAAGAAGCCACAGCTCTAGTAGAATCAGCCTTAACAGAACAAGAAAGGCTCTTACCATGAAAAGAATAACAAAAGGAAATAGCTTTAGAGATCCAAGAAGAAATAGTTTGCTTGGACACAGCCAGTCCTAAGGACCTAAAATGAAAGGAAACAAAGAGCTGATCAGATTTAGGAAAAGTCTTAGTCTTATCCACATAAAATCTGAGCTGCCTATGCACATCCAGCATGTGCAGCACCTTCTCGCTGGCAGACTACAGAGAAGGGAAAAAGTGGGCAAATGAATAGACTGATTAAGGAACAACTTATTCACCAGCATTGGCATAAAAGAAAGATTAGAGCAAAAGGATACCTTGTCATTATGAAACACCAAAAAAGGAGAATGAGCCATAAGAACATGAAGCTCAGACACCTGTATGGCAGAAATAAGGGCCAACACAAAACAGACTTCCAAAAGTAATGAAGCAGCAGGCTGAAAAGGATCCCAAAGTCAATTTCTCCAAAAGAAGTTAAGATCCCAGGGAGGAGAAACACTGACATTCAGACAGACGATAGAGAGATGGAGTTCAGACTGGTGCCAAAGATGTTCTGAGGATGGTACATCCGGACATCACCCTTATGCCCTACACTACATGAGAAGCACAAGTGTGACATACTGTGTACCTTAAAGCAACCTAAGGTTTTGGTATACTGGCTGTATGTCGGGCCGCCTTTGGCAGGGGATCCCTAATGTTATGAATACTGCAACAGTGAAATGTAAGGACATAAGCTCAATGCAATCAGTATAAGCTCTAAAGCTAAAATAACTACTGCAGAGGTTTATATCCCACCCCTCCTAGTCTTGTTTTACTGGAATCTATCCGCTGTAAATTTCTAGTATAAAAAAGGTAAAAAAAAATAGGGTCCTGGTAATAATCACATATTCAACAATGAAAAGAAAGCAAGTCACACATCATCTCAACAGTTTTAACCTGAAACAATTAGTAATCTCACCCACCACAACAAAACACTTCAACAGTTCACTGGTAGACCTTATGATTACACCTGCCAATAAAACTCAAATGTTTCAGTACTACCAAAAACACTAAACACTAACCTAAGGCCTTCATGTCCAAGGTTCCAAAAACGCCCTCCATAATTACACAGACACAGAACACACACACCTCCAAAAACTGAAATACTCCTGATTAGTCACCACATCCAAGTAACCCCACTTGCTGTAATTTAAATTTTCATCATCATAAATTAAATCATGGATAAATAATTCTCTAACTCAATGCAAGATCAAAATGTCCTCATGCCTCAGCTAAACTCTGGCATAAAATCAAAAATCAAACACACAGCACAAATGGAATGATACCAAGGAAAATACTTAGTGGAATTCCATTTTCTGACAAAAGCAATACAAACACTTAAAGGCAGCAAAGCAAATCTCAGGAATAGACAAAGTATAATGCCATCTCAGCCAAAATGTTCAGGAGGATTAATAAGGACCCCACCTACTTTTCTTTCACTTCCACTAAGCCTGCTTACTGTACTCTGGCTGAATACTGCTGATCTCTGGCTGCATTTTATTTTGAATTGAAGCTTTTCTTTTAATGTTTGGTCACTTCTATTTTGTATCTCATTCTTATATTACATTTCTTTTACGTTTTCTGTTCTGTTGGAGTTTTAAGAGTTATTAGCTAGGTTCAGTTAGAAAAGTTAAAGAATTCCTTTGCAAACAGTGAACCACATCAGATTAATAGGAGAAACTTAGAAACTGCACTCCTGTTTTAGTTAGAAATATCTCTATTTAGCTGAAGTGTTTTGTTTGGCCTTCTTGCTGTACTCTGCCTGAATACTGCTGATCTCTGGCTACATTTTATTTTTCCCACTCACCTCCCAGCTGTTGTGTTGTTAAACTTGGTGGCTTTTGAGCTGCCCGCCTCTACTATAAATCTGGTTTTGGACACTCCTCACAGTCTCATCTCATCAGCTCATTCTACTGAGTACTGAGAGATAATTTGGGAAGGCCCACCCTCTTAGTTTCTTAACCTTGAATTACTTTCCATTTCCTCCCTTCCCACTCAACTTAAAGCTTGCACTTTATTCAGCTGCTTTTACTGTGTTTGTGTTTCTTCCTACTTTATTACTTTTGGTTTTGCTGGTTGTCCTTAAAGTGTTCAATTGCATTTATTCTGCTCATTTATTTCTGCTTGTTAGTAGCCTGATTGAATTGTAACTATTATTTTAAGCCCCTTGGTTATGGTTCAACTGCTTGGGCTTCAGGCCAGTTATTTTACATTAAGAAGGTTTGTGGTCTACACTCTTGTGGGAGGAGAAGGTAGCTTCTGCCCTCCTGAACTGGGAATTGCTAGTTAAAGGCTTATTGTGCCAGCTTATTTCAACTGTTTTTTTTTTTCTGAAATTGGTATACTTCGTTTGCTGTAGCATAGACTAGATTTCAACCTGCTGAATCTAGTTCTGTTTGTAAACTTGAACAGTAAACCAGGCCATCTTTTGATGGATAGGGTTCTACTGCACCCTAGTGGCAGGAGTGTGCAGTTAGAACTCATCTGATTGAAGGCTGCTGTAACAGGGCTCAGTTTTGAGCTTTTTTTATTGGTTAATTTGCTTAGATCAGTTTGTACTCCTTTGCTACATAAGCACAATGTCTAGGTATCGCTCACTGCCCCGCAACGGTGGGCTATAGACACAAACACTTGCCTGCAAATTTTCCCTTGGTACTCTGCTGGTGCTCCATCAGTGAGTTCTCGTGATAGTCTCTCACTGACAGGTGATGCATTCAGCAAAGCTCCTGAGGTACTAACACAGATCATACCCACTAGCCCTTCGTATTTTTTGCTCACTTCTCCTGTCCTCACCCCATTTTATGACCACATCAACTTAACTACATTACGGATGGACAATTTCCCAGTGTTTCTCCAAGCCAGACTGGTTGACATGGGCATCCTGAGGCAATGTAGTAATTGCCTCATGTACACTGACAACCCACTTCTTTTAGTCCAAACAAATACATTACATGAGAGGTGCATCTATATCAAGAACCTAGAATCCAGGCTCTCTCACTCACCAGTCAGTTCACTTGATACCAAGCAGGATGTCAGCATGCACACCTTACTTCCTGCACCCATCAAACAACAAGACAGACCTATATATGCGGAGGCCCTTACAAGAAGCTTACCTAAACAGAGACCGCACAAGCATGCTTCCCATAATACATCCTCTGCAGAGCATAGTACACAATATATCACACATCAGCATCTCACCAGTCAAGCCCCTAAGGCATAACAAAAACAAACATCTTAGTCAGAGACGACTCAACTGAGACACTCAGATGTCCCTCTCACCAGGTTGGATAAGGAAAAGGTTACGTCAGCTGTCTGCCAGGTGTCAGAATCAACCAGATAGGATGGATTCAAGTCTCTCAACAGGCACTGTTATGACTCAAAGTCCATGTTGGTGTGAATTACTTTAGATATACCTCACTGGACTATATGAAGAGACATGACTGAGCTCTCTGATTATGTGTCGCACGCAGGTACATCCCTAGCCTTAAGCAGCACTTTACATTTGTCTCGGATGATAACTCAATACATGCAAAAAATGATTGACTTCAACAATTGGCTTAGTTTCTGGTGTCATTCAAAGGGGATCCAGTATCTATCATCATGGGATGACATGATCGACAGACCTCTATGCTTTGCCAGAGGTGGTCTTCTCTCTCACCCCTGGGATTTTGGTTACTGGCTAAAGCTCTTGCCAACCTTATAGTGCCTTTTTTAGGCAATGTCACAAGAACAAATCTCCCCAATGTACAAATATCCTCTAAAAACAACCTCAGGTTATGCTGCTAAATGCTAGGTGTCGAAACCAGAAACTGCACTCACTGGAAACTGTCCCCACCCTGGAAGATGCTGACATGTGTGCAGTCACTGAGACCTGGTTTAAGGCTGCAGAGAGCACCCTAGCTCTACCAGGTTACACTTCCTTCCACATGTTCAGACCACAAACTGAAGGCGTGAGAACTAAAGAAGTAGTGTATCAATATTCATTAAAGATAAATACACCTCTAGACTGGTTAAATAGCACAATTCCCTTGAATTAGCCCAGATTAGCGTTGAACTCGTGGTTAATACTAGATATATAGAACCTGTGGATATAGCAAAACTGCTGGCTGGCAGGTTTAGTAAAACTGGACTCCCCTGTCTCCGCAATATATACTCCAAAGCATCTCCAACACCTGTCCCCCACCTAGTATCTCTTAGAGGAGCAGATCTTAAATGCCCTCTCCAATGCCAAAAATACAGCCTCTATGGGACCAGACATTATCCCAAGCTGTGTTCTACATGGGTTAAAAAAAAAAAAAAAAAAAGTTATGTACCTACCATAATGTTCTATGTTTGTTGTCCATCTTGCCTTCCTTTTGCTGGTTGGGTTTGGAGCCAATCCTCTGCTCCAACTCAGCTGATTTTCTATAGCCTGCGAGCTTATACTGGCTTGAGGCTAACCCTTATCCCAACATGCCTAGCGGTAGATACCCAGATCACTTTTGTGATTGTCTAGTGTGGGCTATCATAGTAAATGAAAATTTTACTAAGCTCTTACACATTCAACAGTTAGGAAACAAAAAGGAAAAACAAGGCATGGTCAACTAACCTGGTATGCCAACAGGAAACTCAGTCAGTGTAACCAATGAAGGAATTCCTCTCAATCCTCCAGGAAGGGGGAAGGAGGGGGGACACAAGAAGGAAGGCGAGATGAAGAACAACAAACATGGAACGTTATGGTAGGTACATAACTTTTTATGTTATGTTGTCCCCATCTTGCCTTCATTCTTGCTGGTTGGGACAGCGTCCCCAGCACCTGGTTCTTGGGTGGTTCACTGCAATAAACTATTCAGGACCAAAGGATACCCTGTTCCGGGAGACCACATCCACTTTGTAATGAGTAATAAAGGTATGAGGATTTGCCCATGTTGCTGCTGCACAGACTGAATCTAAAGGTAATTTGGCTTGGAAGGTAACAGAGGTAACAAAGGCCTAGTTGAGTGTCCTCTGGCTTTCCCTGGAAGCTTCTTATTATGCAAATCGTAAGTATAGACAATTGTATCCAACAGCCACTTTGATTAAAGGTCACTTCTGAAACTGGAGAACCTCGTTTATTGTCAACAAGGGATACAAACAATTGATCTGATTTTCTAAAGTCCTTGGTCCTGTGTAAATAAAAGCATAATTGTGTATGAACATCCAGTTGGAGTTTATACTTGGCCATGTTGCCATAATTGGGGAAGAATACAGGAAGGTCAATGGACTGATTTAAGTTATTCTCTGAACACACCTTTGGCAAGAAGGAAGGATTGGTTCTGAGAGAAACCATCTCTGTGGAAGATGAGATATGGAGGGCAAATAGATAAAGCGTCTAATTCTGAAACCAGTCTAGCATGGCAATCAAGAAGAGGGTTTTCCAAGACAGTAATTTCAGGGGACACAATGATGCTGGTTCAAAGGGTGGAAGAACCATAGAGACTAGGTCCCGGGGGGGGGGGTCTCTTACCGTGGGCTGTAAAAGGGTTGTACCTCGTAAGAATGCTTTGCACAGCTTATGGGACATGATATCGGAGTCCAACTCTCCCACATGAAAATTGGGGATGGCAGCCAGTTGGACCCTAATGGTAGCTGCAGCTGCCCTTCGTTCAAACGTTTCAGCCAGGAAATTAAGAATCTTAGAAACAGAAGCAGTGAAGGGATCAATGTCATTTTTCTTTGCCCAAAAAGAACCTTTTCCATTTGTTAGCATAAATCTTTCTGGTAATGGTTTTGTGAGAAGACACCAGGATGTGCCGTACTGCTGGGAAATGTTTGGGAGCCTGGCTAAGACTGGAAGTGGATAAACCAAGCTGTCAGCTTGAGAGTTTGGAGGCAGGGGTGCAGCACGCCTGACTGATGCATCAGGAGGTCCGGAACTGAGTCCAGGATCCAAGGCTACACTTGTAGATGATGACAGAGAAACGGGAACCATATCTGACAGGGCCAGTAAGGAGCAATGAGGATGAGCTTGTAACCCAGTGGCTTTGCTTTCTGAAATACCTTGGGCATCAGAGGAAAAGTTGGAAAGGCATAAAGTAGTCCTGGAGGCCAATTATGATCAAGTGCATCGCTGGGTGACTGTCCCGGTGAGGGGACTAAGGCAAAATAGCTGCTGGATTTGTTGTTGAGGGGAGTGGCAAAAAGATCACAGCATGGCTGGCCTCATTTGAGAAAAATTAAGTCCGCAACTTTTTGCTTCAGGGACCACTTGTGAGGCATGAGGATAGACCTACTGAGCCTGTCCGCTATCACGTTGGATTTCCCGGGAATGTGTGTCGCAGTCAGAAAACATTGGGAAGACATCGCCCATTGCCATACTCAAAGGGCCTCCTAACACAAAGGGTAAGATCTGGTCCCGCTTTGTTTGTTGATGTACCATACCACTGCCATTGTCTGTCTGAATTGCAATAGTTCCGGTAGGTAGAGAGTCTTGAAGTGCTTGCAATGCCAGAAGCACCACTCTCATCTCCAGAACACTGATGTGCAAGTGGTACTCGTGTGGCTGCCGCATTCCTTAGACAGTCTGTCCCAGATAATTCCCCCGCACCCTGTGAGGCATCCATGGTCACTGTGGCTACTGGATGGGGGTCTAGAAAGGGTCTTCCAGAGTCACCTGGGGGGGGGGGGACAAGCCACCATACAAAGTCCTTTTTCCAGGATTCCGTGATCAAGATCATATGTGACACTGGTAAATCCTGGAATGACTACTGAGCGAAAAGAAGCTACTGCAGAATTCTCATGTGGAAGCAAGCCATAGGGGCTAGAGTAATTGCTGAAGCCATTGAGCCCAGGACTTTCAATACCTCTCTTGCCTGAACTCTTTTCTTTTTCATGAGAAATTAAACTTGCTGATGAATTGTTGACACCCTGTCTTGAGGCAGCTTTGCTATCATGGCTCTTGTATCCAAGTCTGTCCCTATGAAGATAATACACTAACAAGGCAGACTTTTCATAGTTTATGGTGATGCCTAGCTGGGAACAGGTTTGAATTGTGTAGTCCCGTGCTTTGATCAGTTGATACTCGGTGGTAGCAGTGAGGAGCCACTCATCTAGCTATGGAAACACCTGGAATCCTAGACATCTCAGGTGAGCCGTGACCACTGCCATACACTCGAACACCCTGGGAGCTGTGGTGAGACCAAAGGGCAGAGCTCTGAACTGATGGGCTCCCAACCGGAAGAGTATCAATCTCCTGGATCACCTGTCCATTTTTATGTGGCAGATCCTGGAGATCGATGGAGCACATCCAATTGCCCCGACCCAAAAAGGGGAGAATGGATTGCAGTGTTACCATCCAGAACTTCACTTTTTTTTTTTTACCGATTTGTTTAGCTTGCTGAGATCCAAGATGGGTCTCCAGTCCCCAGTTTTTTTTTGGAACTAAAATGAATCTAGAGTAAGTTCGGATTCGATTTGGTCTACAGGGACTTCTTGGATGGCTCTTTTTTTCTAGCAACCTTTGAACTTCTAGGGTTGCTTAATCCAAAAGACTGGGTGGAACATCTGGGATTGAACATTTTGTTCTTGAGAGGGGTAACTGGGAAAAGGGAATTTTGTAACCCCTGGATATTACTGACAGTATCCATGCATCTTTCATAACAGCTTGCCAGGCTGTTGGGTACAATGATTCTCTGCCCCTGACTGCCTCCAGAGGTGAAGAGTTGGGCCTCTCTTCAGGAGTGCTGGAAGGACCTAGCATACAACGCATCTCTGTTGCCCTGCTGTTGCAGAACCCCCCCCCCACCTGCCACGAGGCCGGCATCTTCCATTACTGTTTCCCCCTCTGCCCCTGGGAGAAAACTCTCCACATGTGACAGGCGAAGCTCCCTGGGATTTTTGGAACCATATTTTCCCACTCTTCTGACCTTTAGGGAGTCTTTCCATCCTTTTCATACCTGGTGAGAGTCTTTTACTTGAGGCCCAAACAAGGATGAGCCATCAAAAGGGGCATTGGTAAAGGAGGACTTAAAGCGCTCCACAAATTGACAAAGGTGCATCCAGGAGTGTCTCTGCAAAGCAACTCAGGTACCTGCTGTCCTACTCACTCCATCTGCCACATAAGAAATGAGCCTCATGGAGGAGTTAACCACTGAAGTCAAGGTCACAAGCTAGGAAGCTGCCCTGTTCGCAACTCCCACAGCTGTAGAATCCTACAGGGTATCTCCCAACTCTTTTAGGAGATCCCACTGCAGTCACGTGAAGTGTGACAAATAATTCAGTGAACTGAGTGTAAAGGTCACTGAAGAGAACATACGCTTCCCATACCTGTCCATCGTATGGGACTCCTTGTTCGGCAGATGGACAGATGAAGAAGTTTCCTCAAGTTCCTTCTTAGTGGCTGCTGCCACCACCATAGCATCAACAGAAACCCTTTTGGAAAGAAAGGACTTGTCTTCAGGGGCAGCTATAAATTTACTGGTCTCCGCAGAACCGGTTCCATGGTCCCTGGAGCACTCCACGCCTTCCGACTCACTAAAGACAAAAATGGATCAAAAGGCAGACACCCAAGAGGTGGAGTTGAGAACCGAATGCGTCCAGGTAGACAGACTGGTCTTCAGAAGGGGCTAGGGACTTCCAGCCACCCCTCTAAGGATTTCTAAGATGTCCAAAAAGGAGACCTCCTCAGAGGGGGACTGTGGGAACCCTTCCGATTCATCCAAGTCTGTGTCTGAATTGATGGACTCAGGGGAGTCCAGATGCTTCCTCTTACATTTTGTCTTCAGAGGGACCTCCTTCGAATGTTCAGGGGAGGTTTCGGAAGAAGTGGGGTTGCCCAATGGGGCATCCTGGGGCATAGGTTCCCTACCCTTGGAGGGAGGAGGATGGGCAAAGGCAGGCAGAGGCACCCAGGGGGAAGGAGCAGAGGGTGGAGTGGTCTCAGGGGAGAGCATGCTCCTCATCACCTCAAAGACGTCACGGTCCTGAGCCAAAGGAGCTTCCGGCTCCGAACATCCCGGAGATCTCCTGCGAACCGAGGGTGATGGCTCAGAGGCTGATGTGGAAGCCGAGCTCACCTGTGCCCAAGCTCTGAGAGGGAGAGCAGGGTCGGACAAGGGTCCGATGTCACTTCCCCCCTCGGAGCTGAGAGAGCTTCGGTGCCCAAATCTCTCGATGGACTGAGACATTGAGGAGAATGGAGCGGGAGTCAAAACCGATAAATAAGTAACCAGAGCCAAAGGTTCCACAACCATTATGTCCATGCACTCTGGCTCTGAGCTCAAGAGAGTCGGAGGAGGAACCAATAGAAAAGCTGGATGGTCCAAAGGAGCCAATTCCTTATGGGTTGGGCTCGATAGTAATTTGGCAAGTGCCTGTGACTTGAGGAGCCTATTAACCACTCTCTCCACATAAAGATCCAAAAGCCTGGAGGACCGAGAGGATTAAGAGGACCGGTGACTGCCTGTCACAGATTGCAATAAAGGAGACTGTGGAGCAGAGCGCACTGGCTCCAAAGAGGAGACCTAGTTTTTTTATGGGCCTAGACTGGCTCCGAAGAAACTGATGGAGCCACCACAGACATAGCTTTGATGGAGCCGACAATGAGAACCAACAGAGCCGAAGATTTTACAGCAGATTTAGATTGCTCCGAAATCAGAATCGTTGAGGATGGTTTGGGAGATCTGTCAGACTGTTTTGCTGGCTGAGGAACCAGAGACAAAGGGTCCTTAGGGTTCTTCAAAAGGCCATGCAGAATCATTTTATTTTTTTCTCTCCTGCAGGACTCTAGCACTGAAAGCATGATGGATAGAGCACGAGTCTTGCAGGTGAACAGCCCCTAAACAGTATACACAACTCATGTGCCCATCTGTAATGGACATTTTTTGGCAACACGAGTCATATTTTTAAAGCCTGAGGGTTTTGACTTTTTTTTTTTTTTTTTAAGGCAAGGAAGGGGGAGAGCCTCAAAGTAAAATGACAACTCCCCCAAAAGGAGAGCTGCTAACTTAAATGGCTACTCCATCAGATAGTGGGGAAAGAAGAAACAAACCCTCTAAGTTAAACGGGCTCAAGGGGTAAGCAAGGTCTAAGAAAACAACAGTCAAGAAGAACCCAAAAAACAGCAGAGGAAGGTCAGATGGTTGTTAGTCAAGCGAGGACAAGGATAGACACCAACAAGTCTAATTAAACTAGTAAAATCCTTGTAAGGATGACAGCAAACTACAAAAAAAAACCTCTAAATACTTAGCCTGAACCAGTAGTCGCAATCTCAACACTGCAAGCAGCAAATGAGATCTGGGTAGCTACCGCTTGGCATGTTGAGATAGGAGTTAGCCTCGGGCAAGTATAAGCTCTCGAGCTATAGTAAATTGGCTGAGTCAGAGCAGAGGATCAGTTCTGAACCCAACCAGCAAGAATGAAGGTGAGATGGGGACAACATAACATCAGGAATCATCACCACCACCACTGGGCATGCTTTTCAAATCATAGCCCAATCACTGGCTTCATCCCAGTACATTGGAAAACAGCTACAGTCATCCCTTTGCACAAAGGGGAAGCATCTACAGACCCTGGGAACTATAGACCCATTAGCGTGACCAGCCTTTTCTGCAAGGCTATAGAATGAATCATCATAGACCTTTACAAAGATGTAGGAAATCTTCAAATGTTCGACCCTACCCAGTTTGGCTTTATCAAGGGGAGATCATGCCAGTTAAACCTGGTGAACTTCAAGACAGATATAAAAGCCCTACATGAGGGCAAATCTGTGCATACAGCCTACCTAGACTTGGCCAAGTCCTCACTGATAGAACTCACAGTCAAAACAGGGGATGCCACCTCCTCAAGTAGACCCGTACTAGTGGTGTTCCACAGGGATTGGTTCTGGGACACCTAGTGTTCGGAATCTACTTCTCCGAAGTACAGGCAAAAACTAAAGAACTGTGGCTGACAAAGTTTGCTGATGACTGCAAATTGGGAGCGATTATTGAAACCCCTAGAGATGTCAACATCCTGCAAGAAGGTTTTGCACAGACTAATGGCTGGTGCCAAAGTCATGGTCTTTCGGCAAGGGTAATGTTCCTGCAAACTACCATATCAACAGCATTACCCCAAGCACCTAGTCAGTGGCAAGAGATCTAGGCACACAGGTGGACAGCAACCTTAACTTTGATCCCCATGTCTCCACAGTGGTAAAAAGGGCATTTTATATTGCTCATCTCATAAGTAAAGGCACTGCCTCACAAAAGGTTATAACCACCCTGTGCCCTTCCCTCATCAAGCCAATAGAGTATTATGCTCCCTTTGGTACGTTCCTGTCCAAACACCTGCAGCAAATAGAGAGACCACAAAGGTTCCTTATAAAGAAAATTCAGGGTCTTCAAGATCTGTCTTTATGGGGACAGATTGAAATCATTGTCACTTTACTCTGTGTCATACAAAGCAATTTCTGGCCCATCTTTAATGGAAATGCTGTACATTCACAAGTCAAATGGCACAAGGTTCAGTCACTCAAAGGACCTTAACCTGGTATGCGATATCAACAGAACTTGCTAGACAGACAGATTTGTCTCACAGTGGTTGCCCCACTTCTGGAACAAGCTTCCTATTCATGTTAAACAAAGCTCCTTGTTGACTCTATTTAAGGGTAATTTGGATGATTGGATGGGCAACTGGAAATTCACCTGGGGGGTTCCACTTGTGTCCCTTCTGGACAGGGGCAATAGGTGCTGATTTTAGTGTCTGCTTGAACAAAACACCCTTGGGAACACAGGTTAAACTTGGCTAGGCTTATAAGGCCCTGGGGCCGTTAGTCTAGTAACTTCTTATGATCCTATGAACAAAACCAACAGACATTAAATAATACAATCTCCCCTAGGAAATGGTCCTCAGCCCCCATATTCCCTCTCCAATACCTTTCACACTTCTTCCACCCATAACCAGCAAAATACTCTCTGCCAATCTATCCAATCCTCCAGCAATCGCGCCTTTCCCATTTATACCTGGTAGCCTTCACAGGATTACCGTACACCCCTACTTTACACAGTGACTTACCACTAAAATGTACAAAACTCGCAACTAAATATTTTTCCTAATTTATATTAACAACTGTCAACAGCATCTACCATATCCTTCTTATGCTAAGTCAAGCTCATCTCTAAACCCCACTGTCAGGTATTCAATCTGTATCCACAGTGACTGTCCCCTCACAAATAAAACACTTAATCCCCATACCAAACAACTCTATCACCATGCATGTCTACAGGCCAATCTCCTTTCTTTGCCCAGTAATTAAAATATTTGAACAAGAGTGTTATGACCAGCTCTTTGAACTCACCAATAAGTATGGCTTATCAACAGATTCCCCCATCACATCTTCAGACCCAGTCATAACACACACCCACACACTATCACAACTCTGTCTACTAATGGCAAAAGGACATTGGACAGAGCTTGTGTTTATGGACCTTAACAGAACCTTTCAAACTGTAGATGACATTACACTTCTAAACAAACTAAACTTTAATTTTAGCCATGATATTGTAATATGTTTAGGCAATAACATTCAACGTAGGACCTTCAAATCTAAGGCAGCAATTTCTCCCCTAGTGAAGGGATATTCTCTGATGTGCCACATGAATTAGGACTTGGATCAGTATTCTTCTTGTACATCAATATTACATCATCACTTGACCTCCAGCAAAACAACCCTACATGCAAATATAGGTATACACAGATCTAGCCTGTTGTCTGTTAAAAACATTAGATACTCCTTTAGTATGACCTTAATATTCTCCACAACTGGTTCAAGGCGAACTCTTAATCAGCACTAAGATTGCCTTCTCGTATTTTAGGAGCCACCAAAAATTCTCTAAATAAAATTCCCCAACTGGCCCAAGTGTCGCTATAAACTATGTCTTCTGGTCAAAGCCAGCTCCACCCTCAAATGTCACAGTGATAGTATAGTTAAAGTAAATACAAAACTGGAAGCATGCTACACCATTTTAATCACTTTAATATTGGAACTGAGATATTAACTGCAAGTGCCCATGATGTCTGATGAGTACCCACTCACAGTTGTTACACTTCATCCCCAAACCCCTATACTTTGCAGATATGAGCAGTCATCATCTGCATATTATGTATAGCACAGGCAGCACTGTATATCTCTTAAAAAAACAAGCTGGTTACTAGTGATGGCCAGATTTGTCTCCCTCCTCTCAACCATCTTTAAAGTACTTAACTACTGCCCCTCCTTATGAAACAACCTACAAATCACATCCTCCTCTTACCATTTAAGAACCCAAATCACCAACACATTTTACCTCAAATAATCTCAGAATATGAAGGCAATAAGCATCTCTAACCGGGTACTTTACACATGGAACCAGCTCTCCATTAAGTTTAGAGAGGTATTAAAATCACCGTAACTTCAGAAAGCAATTAAGAAACACCTTAAGCAATCCCTATGGCAGAAAATATTTTGACTATGATTAATAACTCCGTATTCTCTCTGCTTATTCTATCCCCATTCAAAATTCCAAGAAACACATGCAGCAAACAGGAAATGATTAGAACTGTAAATATGAGTGTGCTTATAGAGCACAGAAGGGTTTAGTGCTTTTGAAACCTGCAAATTTATATATAAATTATTTCAGTCTCAGACAGCAAGTTTTATTTCCTCCTCGGAAACTATATCAATTCTACGGTTTCAACCTACTTTCATAAACTGGTGTACACAACTCTCAACCACTTACTAGAATCAGGGACAAAGCCAAAAACTATGAACATATTGTAAGAACTGTTCTTAGAAATTTAATAACAGGTTGCATTACTGTGCATTTTCTGAAGTCAAACTCCAATGTCTCTCATTATTTAGGAAATTTGCCAGAAATCCACAAATTTTTACAAAGGATAGACCAAAACTACGAAGAAAAAATTTGGACATACCGCAAAATTCTAAAAGTATGCTGGTATGATTAGAAATGCTTTTATTCAATGGCTGCTCAAATCATGTTATGGGCTATAACACTGAAGTCATACTGTGCCACTTTCTAAACTATGGAAAATTACATGTTTTGTAATAATTGCATTTTGCCTTGGTCATGGCTGAAACAGCCCAAAGACCAGTCCAGTCATCAAATTAATAAAATTAAATTAAATTCCATTTTCAAAGCCCAAACACAAATATTTCACTTTTTAACTTTAAAGGTAAATGATATCAGTTTAATCTAACCACTATTCACAGCATTAGGTTTTTAACCTTTAAAGTTTACTTCTGCTCTTTTTCACTTTCTAAAACTTAGTCTCTCTCCTTGGAAAGGGGCACTTATTTATGTTGCGGGCCTTGTACTTCAACCCCATCAGAGATGTTAATCTTTTAACTGCTTTTGCATTGCATGAGTGCATGCACTGCCAAATTTTCCCACAGTAAGCAAAAACCCACTGGCAATTCACTTAAGCAAACCATGTTTCTTTATGAACCAGCGCTCCAAATTGCCATGTGTTCATTTTAATGTGGGGTGGGAGCTTATACAGCATGCATGCTTATGACAGATTTCTGAATGTGGCATGGCTGTCATGTTGATCTTACTGTATTTGTAGAAAAGAATGAATACAAATGGAGGTGGTCATTTCAGGTGTATTGTAGGAAAGACCATACTTACCACGGAGAAAGAGGCCTTAAAAATGCATTATTCCCACAGTGGGAAGTTATTTTTGTATAATTTTAAAACACTACATAACCATGACTAATTCATTTACCCGTCTCAAAATCATATCCACACAGGGTAAAGTACAAGTGCCATGACCAGCAAACACAACAGATCAGAGTACCTGCTGAATATGATTATCAGTCAGCAGTGATGGACAAGCTAGAATACTTACTGTATTGTAATTCTCCATGGTATTTGCATCAGAATTGGGCTTACAATAAAACAAATGCACTACTACAACTGCAGAACCAAGTACTGCATAATTTAAAAATACTAACAACAATGGTACTTAAGAAAAATACACATAAAGGTATTGTTTGTGTCTTTTGGCTTTTCCCCGGTTAGGGGTCGCCACAGCGGAACTCCGGTCCGCTAATGATTGGCAGTAGATTTTTACATGCTGGCTTGCCGGGCCAAACACACAACCTTCAATGAAGGCACGCCCATTCACGCATGTTGCCACACAGAAGACGCTCTAACTGAGAATCGAACGGGCAACATCTAACTGTGAGGCGACAATGCTACCGCAGTAAAAAATACACAAAGGTATATATATATTAAAAAAGGAGGGAGGACAGACTATCAATAATGGTTTAACTAGAGAATTACCAAAAAGTTTTGGTAGCATTAAATAGGGTAAGGAGAGAATATAGATTATATATATATATATATATATATATATATATATATATATATATATATATATATATATAAAAATAGAAATATATAGAAATATTACACTCACTCCCCAACTTGAGAAGTTGCAGTCCTGACAGTCTTCGAGAGCAGTAAACGAGATCTGTGGTTTTGTAGTGCTCAAGGGCATTATGGGCAAGGGAGGAGCTCGAGAATCGGATCCTAGAATCTTTAGAAAGTGACTCGAGTCAGATCCAAGGATCTGATCTAAACCCATTCATTGAGGAATACATGAAAATAACATCAGATCACAAGGTACTGCTATTATCACTGCAAACAAATTTAGTACAAACTTCAGCACCATTGTGACATTTTTTTTTAATGCACCTGGGGTAGATCGTATGTATGCAGAGATCAAACAAAACAGCCAATGGTAAAATCAAAAGCAACCGTTGTATCAGAACTGCTCAAGCCACTGCAACCTGGTATATAGATACTGAATTATGTCAAATATAACTGCCTTCAACAAAATATACTACACACTGCTGTAGCAAACTGACAACTACCAGCCTCTCTCTATTAAAATTCCACTGACTCCAAAACAAATGGTTAGCTGCTCTCAACTTCTTACAGCAAGAAATCTGGACAAAGCCATTAATAAAAGTGGGACACAAATGCCCAAATATAGGGACATTTTTTTAAAATATTGCTCTTACAAACTTAGAAGGTTTATAGAATAATAGTTTTTGTATTAGCATGAATTTTCTGAAGGGTATGAAGTCTGAAATTCAAATGTCTGTCATTTTTTAACTTCAATCTTTAATTATTTGCCACTAATTTGCCAAAAAAACACAATTTTATGAAAAATGGACCAAAAATATGAGGCAAAAATCTGTACATTCTGCGAAAATCTGTACACTTGAGAAGTATGACAGCTGCTTTTACACAAAACTTGTAATTCTTTGTGACTAACTTAGGACTTTTTTTGGACATCTCATTAATGGCATTATGAATATCTGGCTGATCATGGCTTTATACAATTAATTCATGAACCAATAAAACCCAGCTTGCAACTGGATTATAATGTACAGGGCCTTATAATTACCAATATTTATAATAAAATCAATTACATGACAGCCATAACAAAATTTATAAGAATAAAATATTAACAAATTTTCAGGGGTGAGTACTAGTACTAACAGAATTTGGCATTATGCACAAAACAATAAGCAATGAATAGGTAGTAGTATGTAAAAAGGAGCATTCTTACACTTACTGCATACTACAAAGCAATCATCAGTTACTAAAAGCTGCTAGAATAACATGGTGCTTAACAGAAAAGGCACAAGTGTTGAATGAGGGAGGAAGAACATGAAGAGGAACTAAATAGGGTTTGAGAAATGTTGTGGGACAGAGTTAAACATGGGTTTAGTAGGACTGAACTGGATGGAGGTAGTTAGTAGAAAAAGTAGAGAGTTTCATTGAGGTTAGTTATGTTATATGGAAACGAACAGTTTAGTTGTCATTCAGATATAGTTTTAATAAAGTCTGGAATTTTTTATGGCGATTTTCAAGGTACAATATTTACAGCATGCAATTACATACTTTAAATGCCTGCACAAGTAAAAAGATCTTCCACAATGGTTATAGGGCATCTCGGTTTATACTAGGTTCTTGTTTACAGATCACAGGATCTGTCAGGGTTATAAATTTTGATGAGGTGATCAACTGATTGGTATTTGTCAGGAATATATAGTATATGACTGGTTTGCAACTTGGAGAGTAAGAACATATTTTGGCGATTAAGCCAATCTAGTTTTTCAATCTAGTTTTTGTTAGAACTATACAATGAGTTTCATGGAGTAAAATAGCAGCAAATGTGGCTGCTTTATTGTGACTATGCTAGTATATCGCATATGGACTTTTGCATTTTGGTAAGGATTGTGGATTTACAATGTAGTATAGTGAAAAAAATTGAGCTGTGTTATTTGGTGATGATTCAAGTGGGAAGGGTATTAACTTACACACGGATCTATGTTTTATTGGTTTTATTTATGAAGTAATCTATGTTGCAATCAAATTTCACTTTTTTTTGTCTATGACGACTCCCAGTAATTTAATTTCAGAAACTTCCTCTACTGACTATTACCTAAAAATGCATATTCAGATTTATGCTGTTTTCCCGTAATGCATCTGGCAAAGCTATTAATTTTGTTTTCGTGGTATTCAATAAGATCCGAGATACATTCAGCCATGTCTCCAATATTAGACAATTTGCAGAGTTATAGTCTGTAGGTTAGTCCCACAGGTTGCTGACAAATGAAGTTCCTACTTCAGATTATATATTATACAGTCTTCGAGAGCAGTAAACGAGATCTGTGGTTTTGTAGTGCTCAAGGGCATTATGGGTAAGGGAGGAGCTCGAGAATAGGATCCTAGAATCTTTAGAAAGTGACTCGAGTCTGATCCAAGGATCGGATCTAAACTCATTCATTGAGGAATACATGAAAATAACATCAGATCACATGGTACTGCTTTTATCACTGCAAACAAATTTAGTACAAACTTCAGCACCATTGTGACATTTTTTTTTACCGCACCTGGGGTAGATCGTATGTATGCAGAGATCAAACAAAGCAGCCATAGGTAAAATCAAAAGCAACCGTTGTATCAGAACTGCTCAAGCCACTGCAACCTGGTATATAGATACTGAATTATGTCAAATATAACTGCCTTCAACAAGATATACTACACACTGCTGTAGCAAACTGACAACTACAAGCCTCTCTCTATTAAAATTCCACTGACTCCAAAACAAAAGGTTAGCTGCTCTCAACTTCTTACAGCAAGAAATCTGGATAAAGCCATTAATAAAAGTGGGACACAAATGCCCAAAAATAGGGACAATGTTTTAAAATATTGCTCTTACAAACTTAGAAGGTTTACAGAATAATAGTTTTTGTATTAGCATGAATTTTCTGAAGGGTATGAAGTCTGAAATTCAAATGTCTGTCATTTTTTTAACTTCAGTCTTTAATTATATGCCACTAATTTGCCAAAAAAACGCAATTTTATGAAAAATGGACCAAAAATATGAGGCAAAAATCTGTACATTCTGCGAAAATCTGTACACTTGAGAAGTATGACAGCTGCTTTTACACAAAACTTGTAATTCTTTGTGACTAACTTAGGACTTTTTTTGGACATCACATTAATGGCATTATGAATATCTGGCTGATCATGGCCTTATACAATTAATTCATGAACCAATAAAACCCAGCTTGCAGCTGGATTATAAAGTACAGGACCTTATAATTACCAATATTTATAATAAAATCAATTACATGACAGCCATAACAAAATTTATAAAAATAAAATATTAACAAATTTTCAGGGGTGAGTGCTAGTACTAACAGAATTTGGCATTATGCACAAAACAATAAGCAACGAATAGGTAGTAGTATGTAAAAAGGAGCATTCTTACACTTACTGCATACTACAAAGCAATCAGTTACTAAAAGCTGCTAGAATAACATGGTGCATAACAGAAAAGGCACAAGTGTTGAATGAGGGAGGAAGAACATGAAGAGGAACTAAATAGGGTTTGAGAAATGTTGTGGGACAGAGTTAAACATGGGTTTAGTAAGACTGAACTGGATGGAGGTAGTTAGTAGAAAAAGTGGAGAGTTTCATTGAGGTTAGTTATGTTATATGGAAACATGAACAGTTTAGTTGCCATTCAGATATAGTTTTAATCAAGTTTGGAATTTTTTATGGCGATTTTGAAGGTACAATATTTACAGCACGCAATTACATACTTTAAATGCCCGCACAAGTAAAAAGATCTTCCACAATGGTTATAGGGCATCTCGGTTTATACTAGGTTCTTGTTTACAGATCACAGGATCCGTCAGGATTATAAATTTTGATGAGGTGATCAACTGATTGGTATTTGTCAGGAATATATAGTATATGACTGGTTTGCAACTTGGAGAGTAAGAACATATTTTGGCGATTAAGCCAATCTAGTTTTTCAATCTAGTTTTTGTTAGAACTATACAATGAGTTTCATGGAGTAAAATAGCAGAAAATGTGGCTGCTTTATTGTGACTATGCTAGTATATCGCATTTGGACTTTTGCATATTGGTAAGGATTGTGGATTTACAATGTAGTATAGTGAAAAAAATTGAGCTGTGTTATTTGGTGATGATTCAAGTGGGAAGGGTATTAACTTACACACGGATCTATGTTTTATTGGTTTTATTTATGAAGTAATCTATGTTGCAATCAAATTTCACTTTTTTTTGTCTATGACGACTCCCAATAATTTAATTTCAGAAACTTCCTCTACTGACTGTATTACCTAAAAATGCATATTCAGATTTATGCTGTTTTCCCGTAATGCATCTGGCAAAGCTATTAATTTTGTTTTTGTGGTATTCAATAAGATCTGAGATACATCCAGCCATGTCTCCAATATTAGACAATTTGCAGAGTTATAGTCTGTAGGTTAGTCAGATTGTCTGTGGAGAGAGAGAGAGAGAATACCAGTGTGAAGCCATCAGCATTATTGTACAACATCATCTACTTTTACACTTGTGCACATGTTGCTTATAAATACATTGAACAGCAAAGGGCTTAGTACAGAACCCTGTGGTATTACAAGTGTAAGAGTAAGGTATGATTAGTTTTTCCATCTAATACTCTGTGTATGTTTGTATACATAGCCAAGGAACCATTTTAGTGTTGGATCACCTAAGCCAATGTGACCGACCCTATTGGGTATAATCAGTAGAAAAATTGTATGACATGCTTTTGACAGGTTTATCCACTATCCTGCTAAAATTTCCTTAAAATTATTATCCACTAAATCACAACTTACAAATATCCACTCTAATATTTTACCAGCTATTCTCAGACCTCCACCATTTATACTTTCACTCTACTTCAACCATGTCAAACATGAAGCTATGGAAACCGAGCTTGACCTCTGACACCTTCACAGTCAGAGACATGCCCTTGGATCATAGAATACTGAAACTACTACATCATTACCCCACTGCAACATATTTATAATTGATGTACTTCAACACTTCACGCCAACTGTGTGAAAAGCAGGTTTACTCAAGCCTCAACCTAAACAAGTTCTATGCTTCAGATTTTAGCCTCATATCTATCCTCACCAACATTAGTAAAATCATGGACAGAATAATTTACACCTCTGCTTCTTCTTTCAGCTTTCCCGGTTAGTGGTCAACACAGCGGATCACCTGTCCGTTCATGATTGGCAGTGGAGTTTTACGGTGTTGAGTTGCCAGCCAGGCACCCAACCTTCCACAGAAGGCACACACACACACACACTCATGCCTATGGCCAGTTTAGAGTGTCCAATCCACCTACAGCAGGTCTTTGGGATGTAGGAGGAAACCGGAGCACCCGAAGGAAACCCACGTGACCACAGGGAGGACATGCAGACTCCACACAGAAGGCACCCTAGACGAGGATCGAACCGGAGAACCTCTTGCTGTGAGGTGGCAACGCTAACCGCTGCACCACCGCGGCTGCCCTGGAAAGAATAATTTAAACCAAATTAGCTAAACACATTAATGAATACAAAATTATATTCTTCACAACAACATGGACTTTAGCATAGTCAGGATCCTGAAGCCAGAAAGAATTCCTGTCAAGAAGTATCCATAACTTTGTGACTTACTTGTGTCCTTCCTGGTATTAGTATTTAACAATAAGGACCTGTTAACATTTCTTCCTACTGTCCCACCTCAACATTAGAATTGTGACTAAGATTTTGGCTTCTATTTTATCTGGGATGCTGCATAAAATACTCATTGCTCAAATTTATCCTGACCTAACAGGCTTCATAAGGAGCTGGTCTACAAATGAGTTTGTTCGCAAGTAAATTACTGACTGAAGATGCCAAAAGTAACAAGCCACTGACTCTCTGTAGCGGAGATGTTGAAAGAGCATTTGATGAGGTGAATCTGAATTACTTAAAACCCTGATAACTTGCTGGGAAGTTTTTACCAAGGAGTGCTGATTAGAATTAAATATATTTGTAGCTTTCCAGATCAATTGAGATATTTAGGTTCATAGGCAGGTACTAGGCTATTGGCCCTAGGGCCTATATAAGCCTAGCCAAAAAAGTACCCTGGTTTTCGCCACCCAAGAAAATTATTTTCCTGTGCCCCTGGCGAGCAGAGCCACAGAGGTGAACCCCGGGGTGAATTTCCTATTTCCCATCCAGTCATCAAGATTTTTCTTGAAGAGTGCTAATTAGGAGCTTTGTTTGATATAGATTGGTAGTTTGTTCCAGAGTATGGGAAGTCTCTGGGACAGAAATCTATCCCTCCAGCATGTTCTGTTTATTGTGGTGACAAGGTTTAGGTCCCTAGAACGTGAAGCTCGGAGGGATTGGGATTTCTGTAGTGGAGCATGTCCAACAGTTCTGGGTTTGACATAGCTTTCTATGTCAGGCACAGATCGCCTCTGAGTACTCAATATGTGACAAAGTAAAGCTGGAGTTTTTTGAGACGGTCTGCGTAGAGCATCTGTTTGAGGCTGGTAATCCTCTTTATGAGGTACTTCCATAGCCTTTCCAGTTGCTGTAGATTTCTTGTGAGGTACATACCAAAAGGGGTCTTGTACTCTATAATGGATCTAATGAGTGACGAGTAGAGGGGAACAATGACTTTTTTCTGGATGAGAAACCTTTTGTGATGAGGTGTAGAAGGATTTCCTGACTACTGTGGCGATGTGATTACCAAAGGAGAGACTACTGTGCACCTGTGTCCCAAGGTCTCTTATCACACGTTTGGTGTTAAGTAGACTACCACCTATGTGGTAGCTCATGGGTACAGAGTTTTTACCAAAGGGGATGACAATGCAATTTTTGACACTGAGCTTGAGGCCATGACTTTGACACCAGGCATCTGTCTCCATGAGGCCCTTTTGTAGGATGTCCACATCGTTAGGAGTTTTGATTATGGCTCCTAGTTTGCAGTCATCTGCAAACTTAATTAGCCAAAGACGTTCTGTGTTAGCCTGTACTTCAGGAAAGTAGATACCAAACAGGAGAGGACCCAGGACTGAACCCTGTGGTACTCCACTTGTCACTGGTCTAAAGTCGAATTTGGAGTCTGCTACTTTCACAGTGTGGGTTCTGTCAGTGAGCCAGTTGGCAACCCATCTTGTGACATAGGGATTTATACCTAGTTTAGTGAGCTTATCTATAATTCCAGAGTGGGGGATGGTGTCAAAAGCCTTGGCGAGATCTAGATAGGCTGTGTGAACCACCTTACTCTCGTCTACAGCTTTGGTGACTGCTTCAAAGAAGTCTATCATGTTTAGGAGTCATGATCTGCCTTTTACAAACCCGAACTGGGTGGGGTCAAGTTTGGAGATTACCAACGTCTTTGTTTATAAGATCTATGATAAGTTCCATGGCCTTGCAGATCAGGCTCGTTAGGCTAATGGGGTGGTAGTTCCTGGGGTCCGTGGTGGCTCCCCCTCTGTGAAGTGGGCACAAAGCCTGAGGTGAGGCTATGACTGAACATGGTGCTTAAGTGGGGTGTCGGTTCATTCTGCAGTTCATGTAGAACTCAGCCTGGGATGTTGTCAGGTCCCATGGTTGCTGTGCTCTTGGCTTTGGAGAGTGTGGTTTTTACCTGTGCAGCCGTGATTACAGGAACTTTGCATTCTTCCAGTATACAGATGGGCCATTTAGGGGATAAGAGGGGGGGTAAAGTTAGTACTGAACCTATCTGCCAGGATGTTGGCAATATCAGTTGATTCTGTATATTTAGTGCCATTGTGCTGTAACTCTGAACAGATCCGAGTGTTGCCGTTGAGATTCTTGACATAGCTACAGAATGCTTTGTGGTCAGAGGTGCCAGGCAAGGCTACTTCTGCCTCCTCAAACATTTGCTCCATATAGGGAAACACTAGCAGAACAGCTTAGAAAGGTACTGCTTGCAGGTTATAGAATAGGCCCTTTGACCAAGAAAGTCTTGCTGTATGCTGACAATCTACTGCTCTCTAATTCTTGGAGGCAACTACAGATGAATTTCTTTGAAATGCACTAATTTAATTGTTTATCTGACTACAGGGTTAATAGGGATAAAACTAAGGCTATATGTATTAACTTCTCACTGCCTGCTGTGCTTAAACATAAAATGTCCTTTTCTTCAACAAAGTGTCTCACTGACTTACCTGGGAATTTAATTGGCACCTACTGCGGTCAGTAAGTTGTCTTTTGAGGAGATTAAGAGAAAGGTGTGGGACCTTTTTTAAAAAATTGGGAATGTACAAGTCCAAGCAATAAACTGAATTATTTTATCTTTGGTAGTTTCTTGTGCTCAGGATTTGCCCACTACCTACCTTCTAATAACTTGAAGCAGATAACCCAAATGATTCAAAAGATGGACTGGAGAAAAGCTAAGCTGAGAGCGGCTTGGAGGAGTTTGACTCTTTCAGCAAGTCTGGGTGGCCTAGGTGTCCCAGATATTTTTCAGTCACTAATTTCTCCATCTGTAGAGGGTAACTGTAAGGAAATTACCCTTTCACAGCTAAATAGTAACCAAGGAGGATACAGCATGATACTCAACTCACATGGGTACCCCAAGATTTCCCCTCTTGAACTATCAGTCAGGACAGCAGATCAAATTAACTGGAAGTTTCATCAATGCAATTCCCTTAAATGGGGACCAAAAATAACTCCTATTTTTGATTTGCCTTGCAAGCACCTTAATGACACTTGATTTCTAAGAAGGATATAAGGTCATCCCTTCTCCTGGCTAATCAGAGACCCATGGAACTGGAGGAGTTTAGAAATGCCTTTAGCATAGAGAATGATGAAAATGTTTTTTTTGGACACCGACTGGAAAACGTGGCTCAATGAAGTTAATCTCAGTTTCTCCAACAGGCTACCCAAAGGTTGCTCAATGGATAAATGGCAGCATGGGAAAGTACAGATGTGCAAGTAAACTTACCATAACAGAAATTCGAGTGATCTCTGCTACAATAGGCTTTGCTGCATGGATTATATCCTGTCAAGGCTGTAACAGTCAGACAGTTTCCACATAACTTACACAACTGTACTATGCTCATCATATTGATCACTGCTGCAGTAGCCTTAGCTATTAAGGGTAGATTACACCAGATTGCTACATTTGGGAGGTGGAAGGAGAAGAGTGCAGGAGCACCTGGAGAATGGCCCTAGCAAAGCCTGATCTAGACCTTTACAAAGAATCAAGCTTATAGTGCTTTGTAAAAGTATGTGCAGAAAACAATCATTTTGAAATAGTCTGTTTTGACACAGGTTGTTCATTCTTACCTTCACAAGAAATGAAAAATTGAGCTGAAATCTAAAAGATTTAGCTCTGTTAAAACTCATTCACTCCAATGGAGCTCAGGAAGTTTGCACTGTAATTTCCAATGGGAGGAGCCTAAGCCTTATGATAATCAATTACGTCCTCACATTTCAAACAAATGTTCTCATCTCTAGAACCATAGGGGGTTATGAAAGTATTAATGGCAAACTCTTCAGCACAAACTATTTTTACAGTAGTAGTATTCTTTAGGCTCTAGGTCTTAAATTGAATTTTAAAAGTTACAATAAAAGACTAACTATACTGCACATCTGTAATATTTTTAAACTTATATCTAGCAACCACTCAAATTGCACATACTGTCAGCAGCATTTTATTCATCTAACTGAGAGCTTTCATATGAGGTTAAGTAGTTCTGTCTGGGTTACGTGGTGGAGACATTTTGAAAAATGTGAAAATTCTATCTATAGAAATTATCATAAAAACAAAATTTATATTTATCTGTATTAGACAGAGGTCAACATTTATGCAGGTGAGAGAAGTATAAAAACTCGGTCAGACATGGCAAAAAGAAAAAATATATAAATTTATTGCATACAACATAAGCACTTTTACGGTCTAACCACTTCATCAGACTACTGAAGTCAAAAACCAATTTAAATACATAACCAGCCAATCAAAATCCTTCAGTTAATAACACAAAACTTTTAAAGACATAATATTCAACACTTATAAAAAGAATTTTTAGAAATGTTTAAAATCAACATAAATGATTTTAGATGTATTAAAACAGTCTTAATGCTGTAGTGCTCTATCTTTTAAAAAATGGTTTTAATGAAACTTTACTATTCAAACCTGAAGGCAGTTGAGTTTGCCATTGTATGAGCTTTAAGAAGAAACCAGTTAAAACCTTGTACATAGCATGGTTTTGGAATTACTGAAGCAAATATGAACAATCAATATCTAATGCCTAGAGGCATCAGTAGGAATCAACTGCAGATGCACCTGGAGGTGCCACTCACATGTAATGAGTTAATATAGCAACCAAGACGTCTGTGGGCATCCAAGGTACAGACTATCCCCTTCCTCAGTTTTAGATTCAGGAAAGAAAACAGGGAGATGGATAGTTTGGCTTAAAACAAACCCGGACTCCATTTTAGGACTCTAGGCATAAAAAAGTATTAGTTCTCAAAAGAAACCCTGTTCCTGTGGAAAATGAGACGAGGCCGATTCATCATAAGAGCTTGCAGAATCAGATATTCTTCTTGCTGAGGTCAAAGCAATCAGTAAAACTGCTTTCCATGTTAAGAACCTCAAGCCAATCAGGTTAGCTGGTTCAAACAGAGCAAGTGTTAGCTTCTCTAACACAAAATTAAGATCAAGGAGAGGTCACCGGTTTACTTGGAGACCTCTTCATCAAAACCCCTTTCAAAAGGTATTTTGACATGTGACTGCATTGAAAGAGGAGGATCGACAGGCAAACATGCTGAAAAGGCTGGTAAATTAACCTCTATAGTGGAATAAGAAAGGCCACAGGTTAGCAACTCACACAAATATTGTAAAACCAGAGAACAACTAGCCCTGAATGGGTGCTGGTTATGTTGTTGGCACCAACTAAAAAACCTTTTCCATTTGCTAAGGCATGATTTTCTAGTAGCAGGCCTTCTTGTCTCTATTAACACCTGATACAAATCCTCAGGACACAGGTGCCTACAAAGAAATAAGACCCTATCATCCAGGCAGTCAAGTGAAGTTGACTGATGGTGGGGGTGTATCAAACACCCCTGTTCTGTGAGTAGATCCACTATGGCTGCCTGGCCCCAAGGGGAGTCATCACAATGATCTTACGGGATTCCTTCTGAATCTTCAGAAGTACCCTGGATATTAGTGGAAAAACATAAGAGCATGCCCGTCCAAGAACAAGAAAAGGCATCTGCCTTCCAAGCCTTCTTGCATGCAGTCCTAGAAAAGCATCTTCACAATTGATTGCTCAGAGAAAAGGCAAACAGGTCAACTTTAGGAACTCCCCAAAAATGCATCAAATCTCAGACCCATTCCTGATCTAGTACCCATTCATGAGGTCTACCCTGGTACTTCTCAGCTTGTCTGTCACAATTTTGCTCTGACAGATGCCTGTAGAGTGAGATTCTGCTGTGAAGTTATATTCCAAGATAACATGGCTTGTATGCAAATGAGGTATGACCTGGCTCCCCCTTGCCTGTTGATGTACCACACGGCTGTGGTATCATCTGTAACAACTTGAGGTCCTGGGGACCAAAGATGATTCAAAGAGTCGAGTTCCTTGATCAGGGGTAGCAACTCTGATATTTATGAGCTTGCATCTGTCTTTGGTATCCCACACACTGCACTTTCATCCCTTCTGAAACTGCTGCGCAAGCAATGTGCGGTGACTTACTACTATGAACAGGGTGGGAGAAAGGAAAACCTGGATTTAAGGATATCTGTTGGGACCACCAACTGATGTGTCTTCTGACAAACTCCAGCACTGGGATTTGAAAAGCAAAGGGTGTTGGTGCTGGGACCAAAGACACTTCAGATACCACTGTATTCTTCTCATGTGAAGTCTCGCCAGGAGTATCACAAGAATCATAGAAGCCATGAGCCCCAAAATCCTGAGGTATTCCCTCAGTTACTGAAGGAGTAGAAAACCTTATAAACAGATTAAAATATACTGTGGAAGAAAAGCTCTGAACAGAGGTGTCTAGTTGACATTCCAGGAACACAATCCTGTGTGAAGGAGTCAATAAATACTTTTAAATGATCTCTTGGAATTCCAGCTCATATAACAACTCTCTCACCCAAGTGAGAGATTCCGGACACTTAAGATTCTGCAAAGATAAGCAAGTCATCTAATTATAGAAAATGTGGTTACCCTGCAGCCTCCAATGAGCTATAACTGGATCTAAACACTTTGTGAACACTCTTAGCGCAGTTGATAGTCCAAAGGATAAATAAAGCAGAGAACTGATAATGTGATCCAGACACACACTGAAGTCTGGATGAAGACAGATCTGATAAGCAATGTTTAATTCTACTGTTACCAGGAAAGTTGAAAGAGGAAGAGAACAGGCTGTGAAGTGACATTTTGAATTTGGCCACTATTACAAAACTGGTGTTGGAAAGAAAGATCCAGAACTGGTCTTTCTCTGGCACCAAGACCATTCTTGAATAAAAACCCTTGTCTACCTGCAAAGGAGGAAATGGTTCTATCACTCCTTGGGACAGCATGTGATGAACTGCTGGGGAAAGAAAAAGTCTTTGATCTGGAAGATGAAGAATGACCCCCCTGGAAAGCAGGCATTTCCTCCCACTGCCACCTGCAAACTTTGTGAATGATCTTCAGAACTCATTTGTCTGAAACTATCTGTTGTCAAAGAGAAAAATGGAGATTCAGACTTTCTGGAAGAAAAAAGGGGCCAGGGTAGGAGGAGGCCAAAAGGTCTACTGCACAACAATTCAGACATCTTGGAACTACCTTGGTTTTGGGAGGTTTCAGGCTACTTTATGAAACCTCCTTGGCCTTTATTACTAAATGTCTGCTTACTTGTACTTAATTGAGACTGTGTTATTCTGCTTTTTGCCAAAACGTAATGAGGAGTTGGATACTGTAATCCCTTACACAATCTGGAAAAAGGAAAGCGGGAAATTTAAAAAAAGACCTCAGAGGACCGGACCACTGAACCCTGCTACCACTCCGAAAAACAGCTTCTGTAAGAGTGGCATAACCAATGATCCTTCAATAACAGTAATGTGAACAAGGTACAGTTACCGAAAAATACTGTGTCCAAAAGTAAAAAATCAGTCCTTAAAAATCCAAGATTGCTTTTAATAATCCACAGAAAATACAAGAACAGGCGCTTTAAGCAAGCATCCCAGGCTTTATCAAGTTATAATATACTGTGTGGCCATCCCCTTTATTTATACCACGAGATAGGCCATCCAATTAATCAATTAGAGTCAGAATGAGCAGATTAATCAATCAAATACTTACTTTAAAATTAAAACAAAACAGTAATTTAAAAATAGTTAAGTTAGAAAGGACGATACACTGCTGTGTATCAAATGGCTTAACAAATAATAACCTGATATGTTAAAAATATACACATAAACTTGATCCCTTACATGAATGCCTAGAAATAAATGTTGTACAAGCATCAAGTGGGCTAAACCTAGTCATCAATAAACAGTTACCAGGCAAATTATAAGATGAAAATAGTGTAAATAACTAATTAAAGTTAAAAAAGTCGCCATGTAGTGACTATACTAAAATTCATATGTATTTAATTTTAAAATAAGTATTTGATTGATTAATCTGCTCATTCTGACTCTAATTGATTAATTGGATGGCCTATCTTGTGGTATAAATAAAGGGGATGGCCACACAGTATATTATAACTTGATAAAGCCTGGGATAAGCCAAAGCTGGATTTCTTGTATGTTCTGTGGGTTAGTAAAAACAAGGTTGGATTTTTAAGGACTGATTTTTTACTTTTGGACACAGTATTTTTCGGTAACTGTACCTTGTTCACATTACTGTTATTGAAGGATCACTGGTTATACCACTCTTACTGAAGCTGTTTTTCAGAGTGGTAGCAGGGTTCAGTGGTCTGGTCCTCTGAGGTCTTTTTTTTGGTTTTATCTTTCTGTCGCATTTTTCTTACGTCTAAAGCGGGAAATTTCTTAAGAGTTTCTCCTGGATCAGCTTACCCCATTCTTCTCACTTTTGATCACCTCTGCAGCGAAGGGGCCAAAACCTAAATCTCTATCAAAAAGGAAATTTAAAAAATTGGGTTGGGAGGGTGGCCTAATGGTTAGAGTGTTTGCCTTACAAACACAAGGTGCAGGGTTTTGAGTCTCACAAGGGATAATTGGCTAGGCTTAAAATGGCTCGCAAGGGCAACTAGCCTAGTAGTAATCTATTAGTCTATAATATCTGCTTTTCAACTGGGAGGTTCTGAGAATGCAGCCAGACAAACCTCCATAAAACAGTACCAGTGGCCACAGCCCTGGAAGTAGTATCAACAGAGTCATACACACACTGTAAACAATGAGTAGTGACATGTACAATAAAAGAAACTAAAATTATATAAAGCAGATTTTCCTCACAAGAAACTATATAAAACATTCCTCATACTTTCACAATTAGTCAGAACAAGCTTTAACATACGATGAACCTGACAATTCAAAGTCTGAAAATCAAAGCTGCAGAAGTGTACACCCCCCCCCCCATACTTAATACTCTCTCATCCTCATCAGAAAGATTAGAATTGGAATTAACCAAGTGTTTAGAAGCAGTTGGATCAACTAAAGCTATAGGTCTGGTTTGGGAATAGTGAATAAAACAAACTTGAAAGACTAAGGAACTTTTTACTTTATACTTAAAAAGACTGAGAAACTTTAGAATTCTCATAAAAGATAAAACTGTCTCAAACTAAATAAGCTAATTAGATCAAACAAAACCAATTCTGAGGTTAAGATAGCCTTCCAGATGAAAGACAACCATAAGGCCACCTTTAGCTAGAAAAAAATTCATTTCTAGCTTTACCCCCATCTCACCCCCTACCATCCACCTCAAAAATGCACTCAAACATAGCCTCTCCAACTATAATTAGGAAGCATGTACTGACTGCGTTCACTAAAGCTAACACGGCCTTAACTGGTCTCAATAACATCTCAGGATGCCTCCTAAGCAGCCTAAAATATGGTGCATCAGGATCCCTGGAGTCATTATGTAACTACAGTCTTAAAACAGGTTTTGTGCCAAGTGAGTGGAGGACTGCGACGGTTATCCCCTTCATAAGAAAGGACCTTTAACACATCCTAGAATCTACAGACCCATTAGTCTAACTAGCCTCATCTGCAAAGCCATGGAAAGAATTATTATGGAAATTAAGGATACAGGAGACCCCCATCCACTTGACCTATCCCAATTTGGCTTTGTCAAAGAAATGCTATTCTTATTGCATCTGTTTCTGAAAAATTCAATAAGGCAATGGATGAGGGGAAAACTGCACACTGCCTACCTAGATCTGGCTAAAGTATTTGATACAATACCACCAGTCGGGCATTGTCAACAAACTTACAGAACTAGGTATAAACCCTTTATAACATGCTGGATAGCTAGCTGGCTGGCACTCTGATAGGACACAGGAGTTTAGAATTGGTGAGGTCACCTACACAAACAGGCCGGTCACCCATGATGTCCCCAAGAGTCTGTGCTAGGGCCACTCTTCTTCTGCATCTAATTCTTGGTTGTCAATGTCAAAGGCCACTGGCTAACCACGTTCACAGATTGTAAACTGGGAGCAGTCATTGAATCCCCTTCAAGAAAAGAACACCCATCAAGAAGGTCTAATACAGACAAATGCTTGGTACAAAAGCCATGGCTTAAAACTCAATACCAAGAAATGAATTATAGTGCATTTTGGGAAGTTGGCCATACCGGCTAACTATGTCATCAATAAAACACCCCTAAAAGTTGATTCATCAGTTAGGAATCTGGGAACTCATGTAAATAGTAAGCTTGTCTTCGACCAACATGTATCCAAGGTAGCAAGAAAATATTTCTCTGTTGCTCAATTTATAACCTAATAACAATTTATGACATTTAGGTCCAGAGAAATCATACCACTGTAGTCAGCCCTCAAACTCAAAATAGAGTATGCCTCCTTTGGTATGTAGCTGACAAGACACATGCAGTGACTGGAACATCCATACAAAAAGAATACAGGGAGTAAGCACAATGTCCTACACTGATACTTCGTGTCATTCATATTTGATAGGTGCTCATTGCCTCATATTCAAGGCATCACTGGACCTTGTTTTGATGAACCTTTTGCACATCCGCAAAATTAACAGCATCAGAACTGCTAGATTAAAAAACCTAAATTTTGCTTCTGACATGAATAGGACATGTTGGATTTGCATTCTCTGGAACATGCTCCCCATCTATTTGGAGCAAAGTTCCTCCCCATCCCTATTAAAGTGCAACTTGGACTAGTGAATGAGAAATCAGAAATTCAACCCTGGTCTGGTGTCTATGTATCTGATGGACAGAGGCACCCCATATAAATTAAATTTGTGAGTCACATTTGGGTTTAACGAATAGGTTTATAAGGACCTTAGGTGTCAATAGAATGTTCATAGGTTCATAGCTATATACTAGGCTATCTGCTGTTTTTAGGGGCAGCTGGCTGATTATCAGGAAAACTGCAGGCAGTAGCACACACATACTCTAATGTAGAAAGAAAAGGAAGAATGGGTGTAAGTTTTGCAATTCCTTCTGTAACAACTCATAGTAATTTCTGAGGAACTGAGAAACCTCAGTGTTCTCCACAGAAAACATTAGTACATTCTAGCAGTAGTCACAGAAAAAGAGCAACCTCCACAGGGAGAATCAGAAACAGAGTTCTCTTCTTGATTCTGAATCAGAAATCCAAGGAGAAAATCCTGCATTTGTCCATTCATCTTCCTGTTCAGATTCAGAATCTCAAATATCTTTTCATGAAAAAAGGTATCCCACTTTCTTTTACGAGAAAATACAAGTATCAGCAACCTGAATTAAACTCTGAGCCAGACCCATTAAACTACTACTGTCTAAGGAAATTTGAGAAGCAGATGGCATGCTTAGTTTCCATTTTTTTTTTTTTTTTTTTACAGAAAAATAGGTTTGACCATGTTACTAATGACAGCAGCTTCCTCAGGGATGGACATAGTATTCTGACACAACAGGGAAGCCTCCCCTGTTCCACTTCCCAGGATAGACAAAAATGTCTCTCTCCTGCAAGAGGAGACCACAACAGTTGCAGAGCAGGTCGCTAACCCCTTCCAAGCCAGCAGCCTTATGACTACTGAGATGAGATTGGTCAGCCAGGAGGGGTGTAGTTTTGAAATGGATAAGAGAGCTCCCCATACCCATGTAAAAGAGCAAAAGACAGAAAAAAAGGGTCATGAGAACTGAATATAGGAATGAACTAGAAAACAGGGTGTGACAACGTAGGTACTGCAGGCACAGCTAGCTGGAATTTTGTAAATATCAACCTGAACTATACAAGATGCATGTGTTACAAATGTATTAGAACCGTATGTCGTGTGTATATCAAACTGGTCTGTACAGACATGTATTAAAAAGTTACTTTGTAAAGTACTGAGGTAAAAGATGTATCTACAATGTGCCCCATGCTGGAAGGGAACATATATGTACATACACTATTGTAACTGTTTACATGTATATATTTTAACAGTGGAAACTGGAATAGAGGAGGTTAACTTCAGAAAAATAGCTGAAATTAAATTACTTTATGGCAGCTAGAGACAGAATGTCTATACTAGGGAGCTCTCTGTATTGAATTTAAGGTGAAATTACTAGTTTTGAATGTGAAGGAATGTAGTTTATGACTTCCAGCATCTGAAGTCTATGTATTTTCACAGGTAGATGCTAAACACTGCTTCCAGCAGTGGGGGTTTCACCTGGGATAGAGTCAGATGACAAGAAATGAAGTCATTCTGCACACTATCCCAGCAGTAATATTTGCGATATTAATTTGAAGAGTCTACTAGACAGTCACTGCAGTCTGTATTCTGTCTTTGACTTGACAACAATTAGAGGATCCATTCACCACATCTGCCTTGCTCTTAAGTTAACTAGGGTATAGTAATTCTCCAAGATTCAGTCAGGCATATACTGAAGCATAGTTTAGATATTTTTCTTTATTTATTTGAGACTGTCCTGCAATGAACTATTTCCTGTGGTTTTGAACTCTGTCACTGTGAATATATACGGAGTATTTTCTTGTTCTTTTATTATTTACTATTGTTCTTTTATTATTAAATATATTTACATCTTTCATTGTGCTTGATTTTTGTGAGACATACTTAAGTTTTGAGAGTACTTGCATATTTGGTGACACTGTAGCCCGCTCAAACTACCATTTGTATTAATATTACTGTTACACAGTAAGATTGGACACCCCTTTGTTAAGGGCCTTAAAGTAGCTGACAATGATTGGCTGGTGGCAGTGATCACTACCTTATAGTCTGGGCAAAAGGGGGCATGGCTAGTAAACCTGTGCCAGCCTTTCCCAGCTGTGTGTGTGTGTGTGTGTGTGTGTGTGTAAATCAAACCTCAAACAGTGTGTGGTCAGCTACTTGGGCAGGGAGGACAGAGAAACCAGCCCCAGAATGACTGTGGTCTGTGTGTGCTCTTAAGGGAAATTACACTTGATGCAGAGAGTTGCATCTGGAAATACTCTGTGTACGTGGTCATCCTCTTAGTGTACATCCCCCAATGGTGCCAATGGTGAGGATTGAGGCTCCTTGATTACTGGTCCAGTGATAGGTCATCACATATTTACTGGGATGGAAGAATACTGCAGTGATCAGTAGGACATCTATTGTTATGGTAAGTTCTCACACAACTGTACTATGTCATGACTGAAATCACTGTTACAGTACTCCTGATAAACAGGTCATTCCTACAGTTGAAGCAAGGAAGGAAGGGTGGTTGGCTATTGAATAGAAGTGTTGACCAGCAGTCCAAACAGGAATGACCTAGCAAAGATTGCCCCAGATCAGGAGAATACATCAGTTTTGTAGGGTTGGTGTGTACAGAGGACCAAGTAGCTAACAGACTTGGAGTCTATTCCTTTGCTGAAAGCCCCTGAGGAAGTGACTGCCCTAGTGGAATGTGCTTTAGAGCAGGAAGGTAGGGTCTTACAGTAGTGTGAGTAGCAGAAACAGCTTTTCATTTCCATCACCACCATACTCTGACAATGTTCAGAGAAAAGGAACTAATAAAATGTACATCTTAGACAAAGATCAAATATATTTTTGTCTAGGCTATATTGTCTAGTCATCTCTATTCCAAAGAATATACTCACATCACCTGTATGAACTGCAACTTGTAAATACTCTGACAATGCTCTTTTTCAGCTAGTTACAGCTGACCATACATTTGCATTACGTATGTATATTTTCACATTATAGGAGTTGAAGCTGAATTTTTTCTTGGTTAATATTTTAATCTTTATTAAGCTTTGTAATAACTAACTAATCATATCATGTCAATGTGGAGCTTTTCTCCCTAGGCCTTCACTGAAAAAGGGATATCATCCCAGTTGGACTTTCCCAGTAAACAAATGTCAAATAAAAATATATAAATAGCCATTGAAATCCAGGGTGCACTCATTTGTTTGGAGACTTGCTGGACCATCTTAGAGGGCATAAAGGATACAAAAAGCTGGTAAGTCTTCCTGAAGGATTTAGTTTTGCCCAGGTAAAAAATCTGAGTTGCCCGAGAATGTTTACAGAATGTAAGATCCTTTCTCCCCTGTTTTAGGGGTTAAGAAAGAAGGTGGACAGATGGACAGCCTGACTGACAGGCAGTGCATTCACTACCTTAGATATCATAGTCATCTTGTGAAAAGAAAAATAATAAAAGGTGGAATGTTCAACAGAAGTTGAAGCTGAGAAATACTCCTGGCAGAGGTGGAGGCTAAAAGGTGAATAGTTTTCAATGAAAGAGAATTTTAAAGAAGAAGAAGAAGAAGCTTCAAACTGAGGCAGGCCAACTCAAAATTAAGAAATCAAAATTAAGGGGGCAAGGTGATGGGGGTTTTTTTAGGGGGTTGTACGTTCTCTGATAAAAAAGTAAAAAACTTGACCAGTGCTATAAGTAAGTTGGGACTAAGAGGGAGATAGCTTTGATAGCCATTGCAGAACTGTAGGGGTTCTGTCTGTTTGCAGCACCAGAAACAGATTATCACTTTGCAGTGAGTAGTGGGTCTCCTAGCCTCTTATAAGACTTGTACTACCTCTTCAGTGAAAGGATTTTAATACCTCAAATACAATAGGGACTGGATGGGTAAGAGGGAGATTTGGCAGGCAGCAAGGAGGAGTTACAATTTCTTGTCTTGCTACATTGCAATGTCTAGCTGTAGTGTTAGCTGTAGTGAAGCTTCCTTGAAACAGTATCCAGTAGCTGAACCAATTTTGCTTTGGCTGATTTGATTCAGTAATAAGTGTTTTAAGTGTTTGGGTGTTTCCATGTAGTAGTATTTTTGAATTTAGTGGAAGAAAGGCATAAAAAATTTCCCTGTCCACTGGAAAGAAAAGGAACCTTTCCTCCAGGTTGTGAAGCAGGGGTCCCTTGTGCAGAACAGGGGGCACTGATTGTTTGGTAAAGATCTGAGGAGTCTCACGCTGAAGTGTGACGATGTGGAAGACCTTCCTGTTAACAGTCCACTTGTGTGGGTCCTCCAGGGAGAGATTTAAGCAGTCTGATTGCACAATGTCCTGAACACGGATGCATGTGGCTATGAGTGAAATGTTCATTTGTGTTCCAAATTCCATGCCTCCTGTGCCAACCTGCACAGCTGGTAAGACCTGATACATACTTTGTGCTGAATTCCTTGAGTGTGACAGAAAGCTACTACAGGTGCTAGGCACTTTGTGAACACTCTTGGGTCTACGGAAAGTTGAAAAGTCAGAGCAATAAAATGAAAATGCGAAGCGCCACAGAAAAACCTGAGGAATCTCCATCAGGAATGATAGATAGTGATGTGTAGATAGGCATCCTCCAAATCTAATGACAACAGGAAAGCCTGTGGTAGTATGAAAAGAGGCAAGGTTTGAAGAGAGCATTTTGGAAGAGGATACCTTCAGGTAAGTGTTCAGGGTAGACCGGTCTAAGATGTGTTTCCACTGCCCTTCTTTTTTGGGACTAGAAAAATCCTGGAATAAAACCTTTCTATATATTTTTTGGGACTTGCTTGATGGTGTCCCCATTCAAGAAGTCTTGTGGGTAGTTCCTATGGTCTTTAGGAACTGAAAAGAGCAGGTCATGCCAGCAGTCTTACAGGGTTTTACCTTTGTCATGGAGAGTTTTGAACAGATTTGCCATCAGAGTCCATCAGCAAGTCTTTGTCCAAAACTTAATCTAGTATTTTAGAACTGAAATCCGCTGGCATAGGTTGATTGCAAAGCCATGCATATCTGTGGATAACTAATCCATTAGCAACTGCCCTAGACGAAGCATCTACAGCTTCACAACTACACAATGCTATACCTGGCAATCTGAGTGGACTGTGAAAGCAAGTTGTGCATCTGCTGCTTGGAGTCTAGTAAGTCAAGATCCAAGATAACATTGCTCAAGGAAGACAGAACAGAAACAAAATACTTGGTCCTTTGAGTCTGGAAATTAACTGCTCCAAAAGCAAGGGTAGCAAAGGTATAAACCTTCTTTCCCAAACCATCTATATCCCTACTAACTTTGTCAGCAGGTAGGGTATCAGCACTGGGCAGCAGCTTAAAGGGCTTATCTGAAGAAAGAGAAAGTGCCAAAGGGTCTGTCACTGGGTTCTTTTATAGATATTTTAGGTAACCAGAGACCTTGTAAAACCTGTCTGGTCTCCTGGGAGCTGGAGGCTGTGTCAGGCTCAGGAGAAAGAGACTCAAAAGCATCCTGGAAAGCCTCAAGGACAGAAGGGACTGGAGAAGGGGCAAGATTGCCGATCTCCAAGAGGGAATAATAACTCTTCTTGACATCACTAATCTGAATAGATTGCCAATCAAGTCCTTCTGCTCATCAAAAGTGGAGGAAACCGGGGTGGGTTTTAAAGGAGTTGTACTTGGTTGGGGGAGATCCAAAGGAGGAAAAAGTTTCAAGGACATAATTGCTTTGAAAAACACTTACAAAAAGTCCACCCACTCTTTCTCTCTAGTTGCTGAGGGACAGGCTACATATGTTTAGTCTTCTGTTTTTTCTTAAGTGTGACGTCCACCTTGATGAGGTGCAGAGATTCAGAACCCTGTCTGATGTCTATTAGACAGCCTGGGATCTCTTCCCTAACTGATGATCTGTTTGAGGTCTCAAGTGTTCATAGGTTGGTACTAGGCTATCAGCCCTAGGGCCTATACAAGCCTAGCCATAACAATTCCCTGGCTATTTCTTCCCACACTATTTACTTCCCTGGACCCCTGTCTAGCAGGGCGACTGACGTGATCCCCGGGGTGAATTTCCTTTCTCCCATCCAATTGTCAAGGTTCCTTTTGAAGAGGGCCAAAAAGGCACTCTGCTTGACATGTATGGGCAATCTATTCCAGAGTCTGGGGAGTCTCTGGGTCAGGAACCTATCCCTCCAGCATGTTTTGTTTATTGTGATGACAAGGTTTAGATCCCTGGAGCATGTGGCTCTGAGGGATTGGGATTTCTTTAAGTGTAGCATGTCCAACAGCTCTGGGTTTGACATGGCCTTGTATGTTAAGCAGAGATCGCCTCTGAGTAGACGATATGTGACAGAGTATAGCTGGAGTTTTTTAAGGCGGTCAGCGTAGGGCATCTGCTTTAGGCCTGTGATTCTTTTAGTGAGGTATTTCTGCGGCTTTTCCAGTTGTTGCAGATGTCTTGAGAGGTACATACCAAACGGGGCATTGTATTCTAGAATGGGTCTAATGAGGGATGAGTACAGTGGGACAATGACCTTTTTTCTGGATGAAAAGCCCTTAGTGATGAGGTGTGCCACATAGGATTTCCTGACTGTTGTGGCGATGTGGTTATCGAAGGTGAGACCACTGTCCACCTGTGTCCCTAAGTCTCTTATCACACTTTTGGTGTTTAGTGTACTGCCACCTATATGGTAATTCACGGATACATGTTTTTCCCAAAGGGGATAACTATACATTTCTTGGCATTGAGCTTGAGCCCATGGCTCTGGCACCAAGCATCTGTTTCTGTAAGGCCCTTTTGTAGAGTATCCACATAATTTGGGGATTCAATAATGGCTCCCAGTTTGCAGTCATCTGTGAAATTTGTTATCCAGAGTCCCTTAGTGTTGGCCTGTACTTCAGAGAAGTAGATGCCAAACAAGAGCGGTCCCAGGACTGAACCCGGAGGTACTCCACTTGTCATGAGCTGGATTTGGAGTTGGCTACTTTTACAGTGTGGGTTCTATCAGTAAGCCAGTTAACAACCCATTGGGTGACGTAGGGATTAATGCCCAGCTTAGTAAGTTTATCTATGATTCCAGAGTGGGGGATGGTGTCAAAGGCCTTGGAAAGGTCGAGATAGGCTGTGTGGACCACCTTACCCTTGTCCATGGCTCTGGAGACTGATTCGAAGAAGTCAATCAGGTTCAGGAGACAAGATCGGCCCTTCACGAACCCAAACTGGGTGGGGTCCAGTATTTGAAGGTTGCCAATGTCTTTGTTTATAAGTTCCATGATAATACGCTCCATGGCCTTGCAGATAAGACTTGTCAGACTGATGGGACGGTAGTTTCCTGGATCCAAGGTGGATCCCCCCTTGTGGAGTGGATAACTGTAGCTCTGCGCCCCTCAGTGGGCAAGAAACCTGAGGTGAGGCTATGATTAAACATGACACTTAGGTGAGCTGCCAGTTCATATCGTAGTTCATATAGTACACAGCCCGGGATGTCATCTGGTCCCATGGATGCTGTATTCTTAGCTTTGGAGAGTGCGTTTTTTTACCTGTGTGGCCATTATTACCGGAATTTGGCAATCTTCTGGTATTGAGAAGGGCCATTTAGGGGCCATTTGTTTTCCTTGAAGACATGTCTTCAACTTCTAATTATAATTCTCATCCAGTAATGTACAGTGGATATAAAAAGTTTACACACCCCTGTTAAAATGGCAGGTTTTTGGGATATAAAAAAAATGAGACCACAATAAATCATTTCAAAACTTTTCCCACTTTTAATGTACCTATAATCTGTACAATTCAACTGAAAAACAAACCAATCTGTTAGTTAAAAAAATATATAAAAAAACTTACAATAAGCTGGTTGCATATGTGTGCACACCCTTAAACTAATACTTTGTTGAAGCACCTTTTGATTTAATTACACATTCAGTCTTCTTGGGTACACACCTGTCAATTAAAGAGACTCTGATTAACCCTAAATAAAGTTCAGCTGTCCTAGTATGATTTTCCTGACATTTACTCAGTTGCTTGCTACAGCAAAAGCCATGGTGCGCAGAGAGCTTACAAAGCATCAAATGGATCTCACTGTTGAAAGGTACCAGTGAGGAGAAGGGTACAAAAAAATTTCCACAGCATTGGATATACAATGCAACACAATGAAGACAGTCATCAAAAAGTGGAGAAAATATGGGACAACAGTGATGTTGCAAAGAACTGAAAGTCCCTCCAAAACTGATGAAAAGACAAGATGAAAACTGGTCAGGGAGGCTGCCAAGAGACCTACAGCAATACCAAAGGAGCTGCAGGAATTTCTGGCAAGTACAGGTTGTGTACTACATGTGACAACAATCTCAAATATTCACCTGATGTCTTGGCTATGGAGTAGGGTTGCAAGACGGAAGCCTTTTCTTACACAGAAAAACATCCAGGCACGGATAAAATTGGCAAATCAATACATCAAGTCTCCCAAAAGCATGTGGGAAAATGTAGACAAACAAAACCAAACTGTAGAAAATAAAAAGCAGGCTCATGAACAAATGGAAGAAGGCTCTCACAAAACTAATCACTCAAAAATAGTATTCATATAAATCCAAAGCCCAAAACCAGAAGACAGTTGAAAAATATTTGTTCCATAAGTGATTTCGTCCTTGCAATAAGAATAAAATAAAAGTACAGTCCAGAGTATTTAAACAGGTGATACAAAAATTTCATTAATGCATTTAAGTAGACACACACCTTTAAACACAAAATTATATATATATCAAAAAACATCAAATAACTAACAATATAAAATAAAAAAAATAAATAAAAATAATAATAAAACTCAAAGCCTTGGAAAGATGGTTAACAAAGAACTGATTGAAATATGGTCATTTAAACCTGGCCAGTTTCCTGCATCAAGCTGCAACTGCCAGAAAAGTTCAGGTTTCTCTAAAATTAATGACCAAGACCTACCACGTACATCTGTCTTAATGTTGTCAATAACTGCAAACTTAAAACAATGACCATCATTTTCTAATATATGCTTACTCAAAGGGTTAGTTTCACTCTTCATTCTGATGTCATACAAATGTTCATAAATACGTTTAAGTTTGCTTCGGTTTTGCCTGTATAACATTTTGTATAGAAGGCACAATAACTTTCTCTGAACAACAATTACATTTAGAGTGAATTACTGTTTTTTTATTAATATAAAAAGTTCACCTTCAAAAATATTTTTTCAGAAGTTACACATCCCACACTTACTTATGAAGCCATCTTTATTGATAGTATGTCCTCTTTTCATTTCAAAAATATTTTTCAAATTTTTGCCCTTTTTGAAAACTACTACAGATCATCACTCACATATAGTCTCGTATTCCTATCCTGACTCAAAATAGCCCAATTTTTATGTAAAATGTTTTTTAATTCATGACTGTCCACCTTGTAAATAGTAATAAATGAGCTATTGTAATTTTTCAAGGTATTAGAATTTGTGGTAATGTTAGATATTTATTCTAAGATGGGGGGTCAAAATTAATTTCATAATGAAATAAAAAGGGAGTAACATAAACGCTCTCCCTTTTGTTGACCGCTTTATTAATGACATCATGCTTGAAATTAACAGGATAACCCCTACTAAGAAAGAACTGCGCAAGATTGTCACATTCAAAGAATGCATCAATGTTAGAAACCATTTGGGCTGCTCGTACAAATTGCCCTTTCACAATGGCCTTTTTCAGTTTCAAAGGATGTGTACTAGAAAAATGAAGAAAGGAATTAGAATAAAAGTTTCCTTCCTGAAAATTTTGGATAAGAATATTATTATAATAATCCCTAATCAGCAAATCATCAAGAAAAGGGATGTTACCATTGTCAGTAGTGTGGGTAAATTAAAAAAAAATTGTGGTGGTGTTTATATAGGAAACAAAAGGTTCAAGGTCTTTCATAGGTCCATCCCATGGGAACACATCATCCAAATAATGTGTATAACATTTAAAATGGGCGAATAAAGGGCAAGAAAATAAAAAATTTTCCCGTTGTGTAACCACAATGTTAGCGTATAAACTCCCACAGGATAAAACCATTGCTACACCTTCCCGCTGTAGATAAATCTCTTTGTCAAAGAGTACAAAGTTATTTTTTTAATACTAATTCTAGTAAGTGAGAATAAAGTACAACATCACTACGAAAATAAAAACTCTTAAACTGACAAGGGAAACAAATGGTGAAACAACTGAAATGAAAAACAGATAAAACACACTGGTTCCACATGGCAGATAAATCTCACAAAAATAATTTATTCCAATGATAGTAAGGTAAGCGCTTTCATGGATATCATTTGGATATCATCGGCTTCATCAGACCAGAATGAAAAAATTACATTAAGATACTTCCTTTCATACATACATTCAAATGAACCAATCAACATCACTATGTTCCACATTTTTATCATACAAAAATTAACTAAACCATTCAATACTGGTGGCGTGTGGTATCAGAGAACACAGGTCCTTAATATCAATAGTTAAAAAATGTAACTGTCCTTAAAAGGTAAGGTGTTCACTAAACTGAGGAAGTTCCAGGAATCTTTGCATATGTGAGATTCATCATAAACAAGCACTTTCAATTTAGTGTCAAGGAATTTGGCAATGGAATGTGTAATAGATCCTTTTGTGTCGACAACAGGGAGCATAGGTAGTTGATGTAAATTTTTATGGAGTTTAGGAAGTCTAAACATAACTGAAATCCTAGGGAGGGACACAGAAAGAAAGTTTTCAAGACATCAGTGGAGACTGAACCCTCAATAAACAGGTCCTGAAGTTAATTTCTTATTTTGTTATATGCACCATGTAACTCATTAACAGAAGATTTTACATAAGCTTTACCATTTAAAATTTCCTACATTTTATTAGTGTAATCTATTCATTAGGACTAACCTTCCCCCCTTGTCAGGTTTCATGATTCTCACATTATCAAGTTGACTTCTAATTTCTTTAATAATATTTTCACCTTTGTTAAAATTATAATCATGAATTCTAGTGTTGTTAGAAAAGGTGTACGTACATCAAGTTCACAAATCTTCTCAAACAACTGGATAGTAGAATGAAGGGGAGGGTTGCAAGTACTAGAAATAGACCCTGGATCAATAAAATTTGTTATCAATCCTAGAACTGCGAAACATGACACTAAAATTGAGTTTACGTGTGTAGAATGTCAAATCCATCAAGGTTGCAGCTATATCGGTGCAATGGTATGGCACAAAAGTAACACTTTTGCAAACAAAATCACAATGTTTAACATCAACAGTCACGTTGGAGAAATTATAAATGTTGAAATCACCTAGGGAATTTGTCAAAATTTTACAAGGTGGCAATAAAAAAACTATTCTCAACAGTCAGTGAACCAAATGAGAAAATAGATCAACTCTTCTCAGAAAATAATATGGAACACAATTCACCAAGTTCAGTATTGTCAATAACAGAATTATTAGAGCTCAGATGAGTTAATGGTCTATGCAAGTATGGATGCATGTATTAATATGTATACATTTTAGGCATTTTATGGCTTGGTATCTTTTTCTGTGTTGTGTTTAAGGGGATGTGTCTTTCTACTTAAATGCATCAATGATGTTTTTCATCACTTGTTTAAATACACTGGGCTGCTCTTTTATTTCATTTGATAAAGTTCTTATTGAAAGGATGAAAGCACTTATTAAATAAATATGTTTCAACTGTCTTCTAGCTTTTGGGCTTTGGATTTATATGAACACTATTTTTGAGTGATTACTTTGGTTGAAGAGATCTGAGCATTAGATTAGAGGATTAAATATTCTACTATCTTTTCTACTGTTAGTGCCAAATATGAAAATGTTTTTTTTTCTTGAATGGGATGGCCAAGACACTAAATGTAAAGAAAAGAAATTTGTAAGAGATACAGAGGCCAAGTCTAAAGGGTCTCCATGCCCCTCCCCACCAAGTTACCTGAAATACATGCATCACCTGACTGCTAGCTCAGAAACAAAACAGAAAACCATTTTTAAGTGTGAATTGTGTCAAACCTCTCTTGCATTTTCTGAGAAGTACACAACACACAACTAATCAATAAAACAACCAGGAGACCCCATGATGAGGAACAAGGACAGGCATCCACACAGAATTATTTTCAATCCAATACAAGGAGTTATGCTGGACAAGGTGAGGAGGGAGATAGGACAAGGCAGAAGTCAGAGATAAATCAATTAGTAGTTTGTTCAGGTGAGTCTTGTATTTTTAACTTAACTAATGAGCTGTTCAATTCTGTTCAATATAAACTGTTAGATGGTTTCACCAATGTTATAAGTAGGACAGCAGACATTGCAAATACTCTGAGAAACTGCTTAATAACCAAACACAATATTCACAGTCAGTCTTATACTTAGCAAATAATGGAACAAAAGCTGGACAATGAATAATGTATTACCACAGTTTGCTGATCAATTTGCAACTTTCCCAAGTATCATTTGGTTCGGGACTATGAAACTATTTATTTTGGTGTGTATCACCATCTTAACCAGTAAACAACTTAGATGTCAAAGATTCTACAAAGTCAGACACTGTCTTTAGCAACAGGTCTGCAGGAGAATTCAGTTTACAGCATTTCATTCCTGGAAACTTTCCTGACGATGTTCAAAGGCCGAGTATTCCTCTACAGCTTTTAGACTGCATTTTACTGGACATGTAAATTAGTGTAATATTTAGAAATCATCCCCAATTTGGGCCTGTATTCCCATCAATTATTTTGACTTTGTCACGAAACGCTGAGTAAAGTTAAGAGGCATCCTGGAAACCCATGGAAACTGAAAAGTGGACAAGGATTAAGCAAAACACTTTGCATCACTAACAAAGGAGGTCCTCAGTAAGGAGGGGGACACTAGTAAGCAATCCCTACAGCTTGTTTTATTCCATAGTATTCAGATCTCCAAATGCCAAAGCACTTCAGTAGTGAAGCTGCTACAGTACTTCAGTCACCTAAATAGCACTGTACCCAAGGTCATGTTCATTAGCCAACCATATCTTAAAGTCTCAACGTTAAACACTATAACCTTTTCATATCTGCTTTAACTCCCTAGTTCATCATGACAGCAAATAGGCATATGACCAGAGTCACTCTTAAGAAATTCAGCCCCTCCCTCAAGTTTAGCTTGTGGATAGAGGCAACAAGTTAATGACCAAACATATCCTTGCTCTGTCTGCCTCAGAGTTATTTGTACCACATATACAAACACTACAAACTACCACAGAAATGTAATTCTACGCTTCATAAAATCTTCAAAACTCAAAAACCTAGGAAGTACCTTTGATCCTAAAAATGAACTAATTTAAAAACTTCCAAGTAAATCCCATGGACACCGCCAACATTTTCCCCATTACAACTTCATTTATAGTTTGAATTTTCAAAGGCAAAACATTTTTACTGAATTTTAACAATCACAGAACAGCGATCTGCTATAATATTACCCCCCCCCCAACAATTGATAAGACATTTAACTGTAAAAATAGGGGACTTTGGTTAATCTTTGCTCAAGAGGAAAATTACAAGTTGTAAAACACCTAAATCATTTGTCTCCCATAGTCAATTAAAATATTGCAACAAAGAAACTTATGCCTAACTTAAAATGCCATAATACCATCCACATTCTTAATCCTATTAAGCATGATTCTTCTGATTCTAACATACAATGATGCATTTTAGCAAGGAGTCCCATAAAATAAAAATCTTGGCATGTAACAAAATAATGTGTTTTCCCAGCTTAGTGGCATGTGTAACATCTTGACAGCAACAACAATGCTGCTAATTAATATATAAACAAAGCCAGTGACAAATGAACTAGACCGAAAAAAAAAACAAAATTTATTGTTTGTAGGAAAACAGTGCACCTCTCTAGCGCCTTGGCTAAACAGCCTTCTGAGAGTGACTAATGGCATCCTCGTAATACAGTATCTTTAATCCACTTCCTGGTGTTCAATGGATTGGATAAAAAAAGGCTTTAGCAACAGCAAACCCTGACACGTACTTCTTTTCTTGGTCTCAGTAGTGATTGCACACCCCTGCACGTTAATGACTGGCAATGCATGATGAAGTCTTGGTAAGAAAAACTGTAAAAATGTGAACTTGAAGAGGCCACTCGGGAATTTGTGGCACCCCATTATCTTGTCCTCAAAAATCGGGAAATATCTAGGAATTCAGTATAGTTGAGAGATGTGCACCTTGATAGGGGCTCAGTCTCCTTGGCTGGGCACCTGTCCCCTCAGTTCTAGTAGTCATCTTTCCGGTTCAACCATCTCAAGTATGGCCTGGCTGCATCTTTTGCTTCTTCCTACAGCCCCATCCTCTGTTTAGATCACACATGGCCTCAATTTAGCAGACATTTCTATTGTTAACATTAACATTCCCCCTCCAGCTTGAGATGAACACCTTGGCTTGATTCTGAAAAAAGGTAGAAAAGGGGTAGAACGCATTCTGTCACCAAAATACATGCATGCATATATGGCCTTTTGGTAATTTTTTCTTGACTATTTCGTATGGTTCATAGGTAAGTACTAGGCTATCTGCCCGAGGGCATCTATAAACCTAGCCAGAATGTGTTGGCTTTCGCCGCCCCCTTAGATTAGGTCCCTGTCATTCAGTCCAGCAGAGCCATTAGTTCCCTGTGCCTCTGTCCAGCAGAGCCACTGCAGTGATCCCCGGGGTAAATTTTCCGTTTCCACTCAAGGTTTCACAAAGAGTGGTGAAAATGTCACCTTGTATGTCAGGTAGAGATAATCTCTAATTTTCTTGGGTGGCGAAAGCCAGGGTACATTTTTTGGCTAGGCTTGTATGGGCCCTAGGGCCGATAGCCTAGTACCTACCTATGAACCTATGAGTGTTAGTGAGGGGCTCTGCCTAATGTAGATTGGAATCCTGTTCCAAAGTACGGGGAGTCTCTGGGACAGGAATTTATCCCTCCAGCACATTCTATTTATCATTGTGGTGAGGTTTAGATCCTTGGAGCGTGTGACTCTTGGGGATTTGTTTTTTTTTTTAGGTGGAGCATGTCCATCAATTCTGGGTTAGACACGGCCTTGTATGTCAGGCAGAGATCATCTCTGAGTAAGCGGTATGCAACAGAGTACAGCTGGAGTTTCTTCAGTCGGGCTGCATAGAGCATACGTTTGAGGCCAGTAATCCTCTTGGTGAGGTACTTCTGTGGTCTTTCCAGCTGTTGCAGGTGTCTTGTAAGGTACATCCCAAATGGGGCGTTGTACTCTATGATGGGTCTGATGAGTGATGAGCAGAGGGGCACAATGACCTCTTTTGATCTGGATGCGAACCCTTTTGTGATTAGGTGGGCCACATAGGATTTTCTAACCGCCTTGGCAATATGATTATCAAAGGAGAGATTACTATCTACTTGGGGCCCCAGATCCCTTATTACATTTTCTGTATTTAGGGGACTACCACGTATGTGGTAGTTCGCAGGTACTTTGTTTTTTCCAAAAGGGATGACTATGCACTTTTTGGCATTTAGCTTGAGGCCATGATTTTGACACCAGGTATCCATCTCAGTGAGACCTTTCTGGAGGATGTCTGTATCAGCTGGAGAGTCAATTATGGCCCCCAGTTTGCAGTTGTCTGCGAACTTGGTCAGCCATAGTCCTCCTGTGCTTGCCTGTACCTCTGAGAAGTCTATACCAAACAGGAGGGGTACCAGGACTGAACTCTGGGGGACACCACTTGTAACTGGTTTAGAGTCAGACCTAGAGCCTGCAACTCTCACCATGTGGGTTCTATCCATGAGCCAACTGGCAACCCATCTCGTGACGTAGGGGTTTATGTTCAGGCTGGTGAGCTTGTCTATAATATCAGAATGGGGATGTCAAAAGCCTTTGCAAGGTCTAGGTAGGCTGTGTGGACCTCCTTTCCCTCGTCTAAGGCTTGGTAACTGTCTCAAAGAAGTCCACCAGGTTTAGGAGGCATGATCTGCCCTTAAAGCCAAACTGGGTAGGGTCGACTGTTTGAAGGTTCCCAATGTCTCTGTTAATGAATTTCATGATGATGCACTCCACAGCCTTGCAGACCAGGCTAGTCAGGCTTATAGGGCAATAGTTTCCGGAGTCTGTTGTGGCTCCACATTTGTGGAGCGGGATAACTGTTGCTGTGCGCCCCTCTAGCCTGAAGAGAGGCTGAGTGTGAACAGTGTGTTTAGGTGAGGGGTTAGTTCATTTTGGAGCTCGTGTAAGACACAGCCTGGGACACTGTCTTGTCCCATTGAAGCTGTATTTTTGGCTTTGGATAGGGCTATTTTAACTTGTGTGTCAGTGATTGCCATGGCACTACATTCTTCTGGTATGGTTATGAGCCCTTTAGGGAGTGAGAGGGGGTGAAGTTTGCACTAAACCTGCCTACCAGAATGTTGGCAATATCAATTCGGTTCAGTGTATTTTGTGCCATTCTGCAATAACTCAGAGCAGATCTGAGAGTTTCCATTTAGGCTCTTGACATAGCTAAAGAACGCTTTGTGTTCATCTTCGGAGTCCTTGGCAATTTTTCTTTCGAAGCTAGTCTTGGATGATTTTATGAGTGATCGTAGTTTCTTGCTGATACTTATCAGGGATGTCTTTTCTTCTTGGGATTTTACTCTTTTCTGCACTAGTTTCCTCCTTCTATTGTATAGCTTGTTTATGGCAGGTGTCCACCAGACTGACTTCCTTTTCTTGGAGGAGTGAGTCTTGGTTTTGCTTGGGATAGCATGATCCATGCATTCTTGCAGGTATTCATAGAGTGCCTTTGTAAGGGATTCAGCAGCTTGGACAGCATTGTCCTTTAGCATGGGGGCTATGAACCTTTCCACCTAGGTCTTAAGTAATGTAAAGTTTGCTACTGAAAAGTTTTTCACGGTGGTTCCCTTGACTGGAGGTGGGGGCGGAATGTGGATATCCAGAGTAATTAGTCTATGGTCTGATCCAACCAGTGAGGGTTTGACCTTCGGTGTAGAACACCGGTCGCTCATGTTGGTGATAACAAGGTCCAACATATTGTCACCACTGGTGGGGGTGTTGACCAGTTGATCCAGGGTGTTCGAGTTTATAAATTCTAGGAAGCGTTGGGCAAGGGAGTTAGTACTTGTAGTTCTCCCAGTTAATGTTTGGGTAATTGAAATCACCCAATATTAGGGCATTTGGTAGGACCTTCATATTTTCCAGTGTCTCCAGAAATGCGGAATGGGGGTCCTGGGTCATGGTGGGTGATCTGTAGCAAGCTACAAATTTGAATTGCAGATTTTCCTGTTAGTTGCACATGGATGATATCAGAGGCATTGTGCTGTGCCACTAACCTGGAGGTGTGGGTATCCTTGATGAATATGGATACACCACCACCTTTTATGCTTCGGTCCGGGTTCTCTGGCCAAAAAGTATGGTACGAGTTATAGCCTGGTAGTGCTGGGGTGCTCTCTGGAGCCTTAAACCAGATTTCTGTTACTGCACAGATATCGATGTTCTCCATACTCCATACTGAGGAGTGCCTCGAGTGCATGAATTTTGAGGTGTAGACCTCTGGCGTTGAGTAGCATTACCCTCAGTTTTTGGTTACTTGTGCTATTTATGGTGGTGGGTTTGTCTTTCGAGTCTTGCCTAAAAAAGGCACTATGGGGGTATGTACTGTCCTTTGGACATAGTGCTGGTTCGCATGTAGGAACATTCCTTATGATTTTGTCTGCCCAACAATAGTTACTGTAAAGAGTTTATACAATGGATGTTTTCTCTGTAACTATTTGTTAAGCCATCTGCTTTGTACATAACCAATTAATACCTGTAGGCCAGTGTCTGGTTTAGCAGCTTCTTTCGGATTCCCATTCTGCTCATTTACACAGTTTGGTGTTGCAGGTCACTTTAGACACAAGCAACTAGGTTTTCCTCACTAGGTACTAGCCACTACTAGCTTTCCTACAGCATGCCTTTCACATTGAAGCACCCAGGTGTCAAATAGTATCCAACATCTCAGTGACACTTTATTCAAAGTCACAGGACTTGATGAAAGAAACAAATGGCTCAACGTCTGTCTGCATTTGTGAACAGTCCAGTCCCATTAAGGATCTGGATGATGATTCACATGCCCATATTCCTGCTAGGTGTTTCTTTTGATTTGAGAATCAGTTTCTGTCAACATGCTACAGCAAAGTAATTGGCTTAACTCTGCCCTTGTCAAGGCAGTACCCCAATACATAGTTGCTAGCATCAGCAGTGACTATGACAGGACTTGTGTTGTAGTATAAACATTAACATATACTTCACTCTTTTGAATGCTGATTCTCCATGTCCACAGACCATCTTTTTTTCAGTAATTCTATCACACGATGCGGCACTGTTGATGGTCTTTGCACAAATTTGCCAAAGGCAATAACCACACCAAGTACTTGCCAAAGACAATAACCATGCCAAGTACTTGCCAGAGTTCCATTACATTTGTAGGACTCTGCAACTCAGCTATACGTTTAACTTTGCTTGCATCTGGCCTGGTAACATCATTACAGATACAAATGTGCAAAACACTGAATTTCAGTTTTTCTAAAGCAACACTTCTTTTTTAGCCTCAGCCTTCTTAATAGTCAGGAGTATAGTGTTTTGTTTTGCTTTATTTGAAAGAGAAAAATATCATTACAACCACAATATCCATTTGGCCTCTTAACCAAGGTATTCACTTCACAAGGCAAAATTCAGGTGGAGACAATCCCAAAGGGTAATGGTCTGAAAAAAATTTCCCCAATGGAGTAATAAATGCATTGACTGCATTTCCAGTTCCTTGGACATCACTCACCTATACAGCTGACAATGTTGTAACACACCTTAGCCTTTTTCTACCTTGAACTCACTGATATAGCAAAATTATCAGTTTAAATTTGCCATTAACCATCATATGTGACAACTAAAAATATTCTCAACGATACAGCAATAATCATGAAGATAATACACAGACCAAGATCCTTCCTGTAAAACAGGATGACAACTATAATCAGAAGAAAATCCAACGTCAAGAAAAACTTTAACAAAGCAAAGCGTTCGTGTCTACACCCTTTGTCAATACTAAAACACCTAAAAATACAAATTCCGTGAATGCCATCTCATTTTTTCCTGAATGCAGCAACTTCAAGCAATCTGTGCTTTCTTTGAAACATGCAGAATTCAGACTACAAAAGCCACCTCAACTTATCAGAAGTTACCTGCTCTACTTGTCCCCTTCACTCAAGCCATAGTTCCTTTAAAGCAGCATTACTGTTATGGGTGTGATCCCATCCCCAAGCTCAGACCATGCTGTCAGCATAGCCCAACAACTGACCTGATTAGTCATAGGCACCTAGGAACTGGCACACTATGTTCATCATCATTAGACCACTGCTGCAGTAGCCTAAGCTGTTAGGAGACAATTACTAAAGCAGGGAGGAGGCAGGCTGAGGGTTCAGGAGCCCTTGGAGAAAAGTCCCGGCAAAACCTGGAAAAGGAACTTAGTTTGCGGTGTTTTCTGAAAAGTACAGAGGACCAAGTTGCTGCCTAGCATGCTTGGATAGAATCCACTCCTTTCCAAAAAGCCACTGAAGCGGCCAAGACCCTGCAAGAATTAGCCTTAGCCCTGCCTGAAATGACTTGCGGTAGATGGTATAACTAAATGTAACAGAGTAAGACAACTATTTATAAATTGTTTTGATACTGGTTGACCTTTTTTCTCATCTTCATGGGAAACTATGGCTCATCAGCTTTCCTGAAGGATTTAGTTCTGTCAGGATCGTATAAGAGTTGTCTTAACACTCAAGAGGATATAAATTCTTCTATCCCCCATTTTTACGTTCTGAGAAGACAAGGGGATGAATAGCTTTACTCAAACTAAACACACTACTTAGACATAAAGGAAGGATCCATCCATCCACAACCCCTTTTCCCATTTTTTGCACATGGGGTCAGGGTGTCACTTCAACCATGACAGTCATCTAGAGCAAAGGTAGTTATTCCATACCACACACACTCACACCTATGGCGAATTTAGAGTGTTCAATCCACCTCTTGTATGTCTTTGGAATATGGGAGGAAACCGGAGCACCCCGAGGAAATCCATGTGAACACATGGAGGACATGTAAACTCTACATAGAAGGCACCCCACCCAAGAATTGAACCGGGAAACCTCTTACTGTAAAGCAGTAACGCTATCCACTGTGACACTGGAACAGAACAGAGGAAGTTGTCTGTTCAGAGAAGCGCACAAATCTGAAGAATACACCAGCAATGGAATACTTCCAGGAACCCATCTCTGTGAAACATCCATTTGTGAGCCTGTTAAATGGATCTACTCAAAGAGTTTGCCACTAGATCGTGCTACGAATGAACGCAAACCACCTGAAGAGTCACTTGATACTTAATAGCTAGATCCCAGACCTGAAAAAAAAAACTAACCTGCAAAGGGGATAGGACCTCATACTCCCCTGCTTGTTGATGGACCACCTCACAGTGGTGTTGTCCATGAAGACTGACGGGGTTTGGATGGAAAAGGGAATGAAAACTTGCATAGCCAAAAGCAGAGCCCTCATCTCTTTTATGTTGATATGGTCTGACCTTTGATGAGGATGCCAGAGATCTTGGACCTTTAGGGGGCCACAAGAAGCTCCCCACCCCAAGTCTGAAGCATCAGTGAACAATTCCTTTGAAGGAATTGCAGGCTGGAAGGGAAGCCCTGGATTGAGAGAGTTGTTGAATTTTCCACTGAAGCTCGAGTTTGAGACAAGGAAGTATAGGAAGAGAACTCCAGGGGGTGACAATGTTGAAGCCAAACTGATTTGTGGTACCACTGAAATTTCCTCATGTGGAGCCTGGTGAGAGGGAGCATGGGAATAGCAGAAGCCATAAATCCCTGAACCCCAAAAAATTCCCTGAACATGAGACTGGACAGAGGAAGACGAGACTGGAAAAAGGTAGTCAGACACAGAACCTTGTGAGCAGGCAGAGATGTCAGCATGGGCATAGTCTGCAGTCTGTAACAGACAAAAATATGATACTGGGAGAGCATCTGGACTGATACTGCAATAGACTGCTGGGAGAAGGAGCTTGAATGAGCAGGTCATCTAGACAGGGAAAAATCTGTATCCCCAAAGCCTGCAAAATGCAATGCTCGAGCAAGGCATTTGATAGGTACCCTTAGAGCAGCAGAAAGGCTAAAGGGCAAAGCTGAGAACTGACCATCCATGGAAGAAACAGAGAAATGTAAACATTTCCTGAACAGAAGGTGAAAGGGGATGTAAAGGTAACCATCCTTGAGGTCTAGAGAAACCAAAAAAAGACCATTAGCAAGAGAAGGAAACCAGGTCTGATGAGACAACATCCAGAAAGAATGAACCTTGAGAAAGGTGTTGAGCAGAGAAAGATTCAGAATTGGTCTCCGAACTCTCCTTCAAAGGAACCAAAAAAATATTCTGGGGTAAAACCCCTTGCCCAACTGAGTGAGTGAAACAAGCTGAATGGTGCCATGATCCAAAAGGTACAGCAGAACTTCTGGAAAATAATGAAGCTGCTCCACAGGAGATTGAGGAATGCTTGAAAAAGGAAGGAAGAGACTGAGAAAGGCAGAGAGAAAAGGGGACATTGCTAAGGGGAAGGGAATGCCAAATGTCAAATGAAGACAGGCTTGTTCTAAGAACGGACCTACTTTTGCACTTTCTAAAACTCATTAAAACTGTTTGGAAATTAACAATATTTGCAACACAGCAAACCAAAAACTCAAATTTTAATAACCTTAGATACTGAGCTCATGCCCAACTCACAGAAGGACCAGGCTCAAAATCCCATAAAAAGTACATGAAAAACAGACTTGAAATGTGTTCTATACGGTAGACCTTCTATTACAAAGGATGGTCCACCATACATGGCTCTTAGTGGCACACTAACTCTAAAAGACAGACCAATTACCATGGCTTTATTTTTTCACCTTTGTCATAGAAAGTGATTCAGCCTTGCAACTTATAAAACCTCAATTAGTGATGTTTTTACGATTGCCTTTGAAAAATCTTGCAAGGACTGTTAAGTGAGGATATCAGTTAATGTTAGAATAAGATAAAATAAAACAAAATTCTAAACCTGCAATAAAAATAAAAAAAAAGGTACAGGAGTTTATATGGGGACGAATTCCATACCAAGAAACAATCAGCTAAGTTTATCAATGTCAGTATGGTAGAGGTTCCCCACAGCCAACAAAATATTAACCAGGAGACATAAAATGAAAATTTTATGGCTAGAGCCACAAAAAAGAGCATTTGAAGACAGCCATAAAAACACTAATACAGCCTGTGCTTAGACTTAACAGGAGGGAAAAAGAGGAGCTCCCAGCCACTGAAATTCGAGCAAGTAAAGCTTTTCCTCATCATATATCAAACAAGTGTAAGGGTGGAAGCCTTCACTATATCTTATTTTAAAATACATCTACACCTTTTTGTAAATCCATTTGCAGCTCTAGGAAATGTCCTACAAAGAAAAAAAAAGGTGTCTTTACACAGCAAGCCTTCCTTCAACTGCCACCATGGAAGTATCTGGACATCTTAACATCCACAGTTGTCACTATTTGGGAAGGATGTATGGGTTACAAAATCATTTTCTGTTCATCAAATTTACAAAGCAGACAATTTAAACAAATCCTGTAAATACTAAATAAAATAAAGCTATTTTATTAAAAAAAATGTTTTATGTGAGGGTAATGAACCCCCACCACACACTTCCACTTATTAAATATACTACCCTTGAGGTTGCACAGCCTTGGAGACAGAGAGGAAAACTTGCTTTTAAAGGTTTGATGCAGCATGACCTTGACATACTTAGCTTCTGTTTAGTATACATTTGGAAAGGGACACTGGGGATGCAGCTTCCTACATTTTAAATGTATATAAATAATGCATTTCCTAACCAGACTTCTCACTTGCTCAACATTTTATGTTTTGCAAATTAATATAACTCTATTCATTAAGTCAGTTTACTTGTACTACAGAAAAGTAATCAACTTTTCATATCAGTACTTGTAGTCTGCACTGTTCATAATACAGTCCCGAGTAAACATGTAAACTGACTTTTAAAATCACATTGATAGTAGAAAATATGGTGGCAAGTACAGACAATAACTTTTGTATTGCACAAGAAAACAGAAGCAATAAAATATTAATCTAAACACCAGTGACTTTTTAAGTATTACATTGGGTAAGTCGAGGTAACAAGTATATGCAAAATTATTACAGATTTGCTTTAGCAACAATCTGTTTTTTCCCAGATTACTCCCACAATCATACTCAAAACAGAAAGCAGCATAGATTCAATATTACTGTGCTCACAGGACTTTTGAGCATCAAACAATAGGCAAACACATTTAACTTAACCTAAGTTAATGCCTCATGCCCCAGTAAGCTGAAAGGGACATAGGCTTATAAGTACTAGGCTAGCTGCCACTTTTTTCCTCTTTCTTTTTTTTAAACAATTTTTGCATTGAATTTAACAATAAAATAATCAGTCAAAGATGCAATAAAGAAATTCTGCAACAATGCAAGAAAACAAACAGGAAATTTACTACAACTAAAAGTATTTACATCGATGTCTATTGAATGAAATGTAACAAACTACTAAACAGTTAAATTATTCTTAATTATTAGGTAAATTCTTGTCTAACAGACGTTTTAATTTGGACCACAGATTATAAGAAGATATTCTGATGAATCTTGATTTGATGGTCATTATTTCCAAATGACATAGTTCAGTAAGAACATTTTGAATTCTATAAATAAAGAGGGAGTTTCAAATTTCCAGTTTCTAGTTATAACTTTTTCTAGCAACCGGTAGTATAGATCATGATAATGGATATTTGATTTTTTTAACACAGTTAGGAATTGGTGTATTAAATAATATCAAATCTGAAAAGAAAAAAGCTTGAAGAAAACTGTTAATATTTTCCCAGTAATGTTTAAGAGCTACACAGTCATAAAACATATGAGACCACTCTGCTTTGGTCTCTATTTTACATCTACATCTACAACACAATACCCTTTTCCTACCAATCAATTCCAATTTGTGAGGTGTACAGAAGGTCCTATATATAAATTTCCATGAGAATAGTCTCCATCTGAGCAAACTTGGGAGAAACAGTTACAATAGTTTTCCAAGTAACTTTTTGTTTCATTACTGATTATTCTATATATTTTTGAAAGTTTACTTTCATTAGATTAACTCTGCTGAATGAGCATATCAAAAGATGTATTAACTTGGGAACAAACATTCTTGTATTTATGGCATTAAGTTAATTTTATCAATCATAAAATTAACTAAGATTGTAGCTATAACCATGAATCTTTACTTAAATTGTGTCTAATCATTAAGTAATCTAGGGAAATTAGTTTATCCCCAAACAAGAACTGAAACCAATAGATGAGATTCTTATCTTTAAGCAAAATCATGTTAGAAGAGTTTAAGGTAGGAATAGTGATGTTCTGTATGCAACAGGAAACAAAATAAACATCCAGTTTTTATAGTTTGTATTTCTATAAAGTTTTGGAATTCCTTTAGTGCATCATAAAAATGAGGAAAATTTCTTAGAAGTTTATTCATTAACAATCCATTAATTTGGATTATTATTTTATAAATAACTTTATTAGAATTTGATATATCATCCCTATTAATGCAGAGGACTTCTTGAAATAGTTTTCATTTAGCTGAATAATGTTTATTGATTAAAAAAATGGTTCTGATCACAGAAGAGGTAGTATACATTTCAAGATCTGGTGAACCAATCCCTCCTGAGGACCAGTCTCTCATATGATGTGTTAAGGCTACTCTAGATTTATTTGAAAACCACAAGAACTTCAAAATCATTGAGTTAAATTATTTTATTAACACTCTGGGGGACAATAAAAATGTGGATTGTACAATATAAAGTATTTTAGGTAAAATGATCATTTTAATAATCAATAGCCCCCATCTGTTTTTACAAAATATTTAGTATTTTTTTATCCCAATTACTGGTATTTGAATTAATAGAAAGTATTTTCTTTTCCCATCATTAAAAATTAAACCAGATTTATTTTGGAAGTTTTACATGATGGCAAAAATACCATAAAGAGTAGCACTTGTTTCTTGAACAGTAAGAAGGAGGTCATCTGCAAACAATTTTACTTTGGAAGTCACCTCAGAATTTAGTCTAAAAACCCTCAATGTCTGAATTCATCATTATATGATTAGCTAGAGGTCCCATAATGACAGTAAAAAGCAAAGGGGACAGAAGGCATACTTGTTTAGTCCCTTTACATACTTAGGTACTTATATTTCTCAAAATATTCATCTTAACGCATGCCTGATATCCACTGTAAAGATGGGTAATAAGTTGTATAAACTTATTGGAAAAAATAATGTTTCTAAGGTGTAAAATGGAAAATCCCAATTAACAGAATCAAAAACACAGTTTATATCTAAATTGAGTAGAGTTAAAATTTCCTCTTAATTAAAAGCAAAATCTATTACAGCTAACACTCTCAACACTATCATATGTATTCCTATTTAGAATAAATCCCATTTGGTCTTCATCAATTAGGGATGGAAGACATTTCTTCAGTCTATTAGCATAAATAGTCATAAATATTCTGTAGTCTACGTTCAAAAGAGAGATTGGACTGTATGAGGAACATCTAGTAGGATCCTGATATGTCTTCAATATAAGCAAAATAAGAGTGTATTTCCAAGAAGGAGGTACATTAATTAGATTTTGACACTGGGAAAATAATTTATGTAATAAGACCAAAGCTTCTTTAGGTATTTAATAATTTTCAGGAATAATTTCATCATTGCCAGGAGCTTTGTTTTGTTTTAGAGCACTAATTTGAAGTTTAATTTCAGACACTGAAATTAGTTTATCTAAAGCATTAATCTGTAATTCTGTTAATTTATTTTTGGTATTTTTAATGAAGTTTATTACAAGTTCTTTAGAGTCTAATGCAATTGAGTTCTGACTGATATTATTCAAATATTCTCTAAATATTCCCTATTTTGGTTA
>NC_056743.1:1062908760-1062918760 GCF_019279795.1 Protopterus annectens
TGCACTGGGGAAGACAGATTATTCCACCTGGCAATTACTGGAAGTGGAAGAACCAAGCAGTCAGCTTGAGGCTTTGTAGGTTGGATGGATCAATCCCTGTGAGCGAAGCAACAGATCTGGAGTTGGATCTAGAGTCCACAGGCAGTAAACTAGGTGAGGCCAGAGAAAGGGGAACCAGACTTGACAGGGCCAGTAAAGATGCAATGAGGATCACTTTGCTTCTCAGTCCTTGGGCTTTCTTCAAAAATTGGGGAAAGAAGAGGATTGGTGGGAAGGTGTAAAGTAGTCCCAGGGGCCAAACATGTAGGACAGCATCTCTCGAGGACTCCCCCAGAGGAGAGATTAGGGCAAATTATCTGCTGTATTTGCAGTTTATGGGTGATGCAAACAGATCGCAGCAAGGCTGACCCCACTGACAAAAGATCTTAGTCACTACATTGGGATTGACATACCACTCATGAGGCAGGAGTATGCTTCTGCTCAGTTTGTCCACAATCACGTTGGAATTCCCTGGAATTTGTGTTGCTATCAGAAAGTGGTTGGAGGCAATTTGCCCATTGCAAACTTAGGGCTTCCAGACAAATGGTAGGATTTGGATCCCTCCTGTTTGTTGATGTACCAGACCACTAACATGTCATCTGAATAGCAATTGCCCCCGAAGGGATGCCAGACTGATGCTTGCAACACTAAGAGCACTGCCCTCGGTTCTAGGACACTGACATGCAAATTGACCTCTTGAGGGGACTAAGTGCCTTGAACAGTCTTTCCCGGAAAATGCCCCCCCCCCCCCCAATCAGGAATGCATCCATGGTCACTACTGCCTTAGGCTGAGAAGCTTCATCCACCAATATAAATCCTGCTTGCATCAGTTGGTTATGCGGATTGGGTGGGACACTGGGTGTGTTAACAGAGACCACTGTGATGCCAGAAGCCAGTGAAGCAGCCTCGTGTGGTATCTTGGCAGAGGAACTAGGGTGATTACTGCTGCCATGGACCCCAAAATTTTTAAGATTAGACCATCTGGAACTTTGTCTTGAGAGAGTATCACTTAAAGTTGTGACCTCATCCTTAGCAATCTGTGGAAAGGCAGAGCAGCCATGCAGGATTTTGTATTTAGTGTTGCTCCAATGAATTCTAAGCCTTGTATGGGGGACAGTATTGACTTTTTCCTGTTTGTTGAAATGCCTAAGAACTCTGCAAGCCTTAGAATTAAGTCCAAGGTGGAAAGGAGTAGATGCCTGATGGAGGAGGTGAGGAGCCAGTTGCTTAAATACGGAGAACACATGGAATCCCTGTAGCCTTAAGTGAACTGCTACAACTGCCATGCATTTGGTGTACACCCTGGGGGCTGTGATGAGACCAAAGTGCAGTGCTCAAAATTGGTAAGAAAGTACAGTTTTGTACCTACCATAAATGTAGATGTCGAGTGTATTCACTGCTGCAGTCATTACACTTGGGTTATCCTGCCGTCAGGCGGTCCCGCAGTCGGCCAGAGTTCCAAAGTCTTGGTCTGGCGTTGGTTGCTGTCACCTCCTCTCCGACATCAGTGCGCCAGGAGTATACAAGATGCAGCCGACGCCATTTTCTTCAGTTTTTCTTGCCCCAGATGTCAGGTGCCCCCAAATAGGTGGGTAATACATATTGCTAATAAAACATACATAAAAAGTAAAACCAAAACCTTCAGTTACCAGCAAATACACCACATAGGTAGTATAAGGTAGAAAGGTATAGACAAGTCCCAGCTAAGAAAGAGGGGATGGAGGGAGGGTAACCTGGACTGTGGCAGTGAATACACTCTAACATCTACTTTTATGGTAGGTACAAAACTGTACTATGTTCATCGTGTTTCACTGCTGCAGTCATTACACTTGGGTTGAATCCCAAAGCTGAGGTAGGGTGGCTGGTTCTATAGAGGATTTGGGGTGGCTATGAAGCCCTGCAGCACTGCAGTGGCAAAGCCACCTCTGGATTTAGAATAAAGAGGCAAGTGAAAATGTTTGGTAAAGGTGTGCACTGAACTCCAAGTTGCAGCTTCCAGGATATCTTTGGTAGGTACTCCTCTAAGGTAGGCAGCTGAAGTGGCTGTTGCCCTGGTGGAATGTGGCCTAATGTTGCTAGGTACAGTTTTCCCATGCTGTGTGTAGCAGAAACGGATACAGTGTCCTATTCACTTTGAAATGGTCTGCTTTGAAATGGCCTTTCCCTGTGATCCTGCAGCATAAGCTACAATTAATTGCTCAGTTTTCCTGAAAGCTTTTGTTTTGTCAAAGTAGAAACATAGCTGTCTGTGTATGTCCAATGAAGTCTCTCCCCTTTAGTCCTGGGATTTGGATAAAAAGTTGGCAAGTGAATAGTTTGGTTAAAAACCACACTGGAGACCACCTTTGGCATAAATGAAGGGTTTTTTTTTAGGGAAACCCTGTCTTGGTGAAAAATGATGAAAGGCTCCACTGCCATTAGTGCCTGTAACTCTGAGACTCTTCGTTCTGAGGTTATTGCCAGAAGCACAGCAGTTTTCCATGACACATATTTTAATTCTGCTGAATTGACTGGCTCAAAAGGAAGTAACGTTAGTTTTTCCAAGACAAAATTAAGGTCCCAAATTGGTGTTGGTGCTCTCCGGGGTGGTCTTATGTTTTTAGCCCCTCTGAGGTACTGTTTTAGCAATGGATGAGAGAAAATAGGAGGGTCTGTCGTAATGAGCCGAGATGACAGAGGCGTGGAACTTGAGAAGGATAGGCCTTTGCCCAGCATCTCAGTTAAGTATTGTAATATCCGAGGAATATTTGGGACAAGAGGGTCAAAGCTTTGAGCCTGGTTCCAGGCACAAAATCTCTTCCACTTTTCTGAATAGGATTTCCTGGTGCTAGGCCTCCTGGCCTCCAAAATGACATCCATAACAGCTTTAGAGAGAGGTGTTGTCTGCCTGACTAAGGAATCTGCCATGCAGCCAGGTTTAAGGTTTTGAGCTGGCTGTGCAGGATCTGATTGTTTTGTTGAGTCAGAAGATGCGGAATTTGAGGTAAAATACATGGTGGGCCTTGAGCCAAGTTCTTGAAGATTGGGCACCAGTGCTGGCGTGGCCAGTCTGGGGCAATCAGGATCATTTTTTGCTTTTCTTGTCTGGCTTTTAGGAGTACCTTTGAAAGGAGAGGCAGTGGTGAGAAGGCATAAACTTTTAGGCTTTTCCAGCTGAACGAGAGAGCATCCACTTTCCATGCTTGTGTGTGTTAAGTCCTTGTGCAGAATTTCTGTAGTTGGCAATTCATTGGGGAGGCAAAAAGATCTATGTCCGGGCTCCCCCATTTTTGTGCTATCATGCTGAATACTTCTGGATTTAATTTCCACTCGTGAGGATCCATGATGTTTCTGCTTAAGTCGTCTGGCAGGAATTGTGCTTGCAGATGAACTTGATAGTTAGAGCTATGTTCCACAAGGTCATGGCTTGTCTGCAGAGGGGATAAGAATGAGTGCCCCCTTGCTTGTTTATGTATCACATAACCGTGGTGTTGTCTGTCTTTAGTAATAGTTGCCCTGGATGCAGAAGGTCCTTGGAAGCTGTTAGGGCATTTTGTACATCTAGCATCTCTTTTTGGATTGATGTGAAGATGCATTTGGTCTGCGGCCCACTTGCCCTGAATACATTTTCCTGCCATATGTGCTCCCCAGGCGTAATCCAAAGCATCTGTTGTTGGTGTCTGCCTGGCTGTGGGTAGAGTGAAAGGCTGTCCTGTGTTGAGGTGACATGCCTGTGCCCACCATCAAAACTCCTGTTGCAGGCAGGGAATAAGTGGTATTAGTGCTTCCAAACTGTGACAGTGTTGAGTCCAAACACTTTTTAGGTACCATTGTAATTTCCTCATATGCAGTCTGGCATATGGTATTAGTAGAATGCAGGATGCCATAAACCCCAAGGCCTGCAGAATTTTTCTTGCAGGGAGTTGGGTTTTTGTTGTCATCAAGTGAAAGTACTGAGTCAGTTGTCTTTGCTTCTCTGGCATGAGATAAGCCATCTGGGTTGTAGTTAAGCTGGCACCCAGGAATATTATCTCTTGTGAGGGCACTAGTTTTGACTTCTTTTCGTTTACTGTGTACCCTAGGCAAATCAGCAATCTTTTTACAAACGCCAGATGCTTTAGAAGAATGTCCTTGCTCTCTGCTTGAATAAGGCAGTCGTCCCAGTATGGATATATTTGAATTCCTTTTTGTCTGCAAAATGCAATTACTGGTGCCAGACATTTTGTGAAGACCCTGGGCGCAGTAGATAAGCCAAAGGGCAGTGCAGAGAATTGGTAATGCATTGAACCAGCTATGTATCTGAGGTATCTTCTGCAATTTTGTCTGATAGGGACATGCAGGTATGCCTCTGAGGTCCAAAGTAGCAAGCCAAGCCTTCTTGCCCAGCATAGGGAGAAGCTGCTGAAGAGTCAACATTTTGAATTTCGGAACATCCAGGTGAGTATTTAGAGTAGAAAGGTCCAGTATGGGTCTCCAGGCTTTGTCCTTTCTGGGACCAGGAAAAGTCTTGAGTAAAATCCTTGTCCTTGTTCCTGCTTTGGCACTTTTTGAATAGCTCTCATGTCCATGAGGGCTGCAATTTGTTTTTGTGCCTCTGCCCATTGATTTGGTGTCAGGTTTGGCATTCCCTTTTAGCCATGGTAGAGTGTGAAAGTGGAACCTGTAACCTTGAGACACAATATTCAGAACCCATTTGTCCTGGGTGATTATATGCCAATTTTGTGAAAAAAGTGCTAGTTTTCCCCCTAAGGGAGCCTCCAAAAGGTAAGTGCTTGGCATTTGAAGGGGGAAGTCATTGGGACTGTTTCCTATAAGGTTGTGACTTGTCTTTCCCTCCTTTTGGGGTTGAAGCACCCCACTGTCGTGGTCTCTAAGAGCCTTGGGGCTGAGATCTGCCTCTTGGGCGTCTATCTGCATCTTTGTGGTCTGTCAGACACTGAAAAGGACCAATTTTTGGAGGGCCAATTTCTGCTAAATCAAGGTGGCTGTACCTGTAAGAAATCCTTCACTGTTTGCATAGATTTTGCCTTATCCTCCATTTTCTTTAATATCTCTTCTGCCTTAATATCAAATAAAGTATCCTGCTGTAAGGGAGCATCCAATAATTTAGCCTTAACATGATCAATTAAACCTTGTTCTTTTAACCAAGCATGACTTCGTATCACAGATCCTGTAACTGCTGCTCTACAAGAAGCCTCTAATGAATCAAAACCACAATGCAGAGTACGTTTTCACACTTGTTCAGCTGCATGCAATAAATCCTGCATTTGCTTATAGTCAGGATGTTCTGAACTTGTAAGCATTTTCTGTTTTAACAGAGACATTAAATATTGTTGGTATTTAAGCATTTGAAACTGGCAATTTAAAGCCCTCACTGCTAAAGTTGCAGAAGTGTAAACTTTCTTCCCCCATCTGTCTAATGCTCTAGAATTCCTGTCAGAGGGAACTGGATTTTTAACTGTGGAAGCCTTTACCCCTTTGGGACCCTGGGAAATAGTTTCTGGTTTCTGGGTCAGCAACAGGGTTTTTATAAAGAAATTTGTGAGAGTCAGGGACTCTGTAGTACCTGTCTGGCTAAACTGGAGCGGGGGGCAAAGACTCAGGATTTAAACTGGATTCAGAGAACACATCATCCATAATATCTAACACTGGCGGAATAGCAAGGGGCCTGTGCTGAGACAATAAAAAAGTCTCTGAGCCTTTTCTTGGATTCTGAGTAATCCTGGCCCTCCCAATGGAAATGCTCCCTCATGGTATGTAAAGTTTCCCCAAAAGAGCAATCCTCAGGAAGAGAGGCTGAAGGAAATGATTCTTCAGCATCAGAGTCCTCATAGGGGGGTAAAGAGTATCCCTGGTCTGAAGAGGAATCAGACGAAATGGAAACCTGGTCAGAGGAATCATAGTCTGCATCCTGCCTAGGCCTTTTATCTGGAGGGGGATGGGAACCCCTGATCAGAGTAATTAAGTCTTCGGCCATTTTAACCATCTATTTTTTAGGCATGGAGGCCTGTCCAAGTGAATTCTGTACTTGCTTCTTTGTCTTTAATGGAGTTTTAGACTTGGCTGTAGATTTAATGGTAAGTTGTGAAGGTCTGAAAACACCCTCAGATGCCTATGCCTGTTCAGCGGCTCCGGACACATCTGAGGGGTTAGTTTCCATAGGCCCAATACCTTGAGTTTCCAGAGGCCTAGACATCTCCACGTGGGAGTCGGATGCAGCCTGTGGCACTGAGGTAGCAGGTGTCATGGGCTGCGAAAGCGCCTCACTGAGAACCGGTAAATCAGCAACTGGCCTAGAAGAGGCTTCATCGTCAGTCTTGGGCCTCGGATGCCTGTCCTTATCCTTGTCTTTGCATTTTTTTTGTATTCCGGTCTGTTGTTCCGATGGTATGGTATAATTGAACCTTCTGCCAAAGTAATGTCGAGCAAAGTCAAACCGACAATTAAATCTAGCACAAAACCGACAACTAGTGACGTCGTGGTCTGGGACTAGGCATGGAATACAGTAAGAATGAAAATCCTTATGAGGTATTTGCTTCCCACAAGAAATACAATTATTAACTTTTACGGACATCGGTCTGAGGGCGGTGGTGGTGCTGCGGTAGCGTTGTCGCCTCACAGTTAGACGTTGCCCATTCAATTCTCAGTTAGAGTGTCTTCTGTGTGGCAACATGCGTGAACGGGCGTTCCTTCGTTGAAGGTTGTGCATTAGGCCCGGCAAGCCAGCACGTAACAAACTGATATCGGTCTGAGGCAAGAAAAAGTTTCCCCAATGGGGTACTTAGCTTTATTGAAGACTTTGGTTCTGAAATTCGAATTGAAAATCTCAGGAGTCGGCCGACCGGCACTTGCAAACTGCTTTTGCTTCGGGCACCGCGCGGCAAGAAAGACTGAAGAATATGGCGTTAGCTGCATCTTGTATACCCCTGGCGCACTGACGTTAGGGAGGAGGCGACAGCAACCGACGCCGGACCAAGACTTTGGAACTCTGGCCAACTGCGGGACCGCCTGATGGCAGGATAACCCAAGTGTAATGACTGCAGCAGTGAAACACGACGAACATCTAGCTCCCAACCAGAAGCAGAGGTATCTTCTGGAGCACGTCTATTTTTATGTGGAAATATGCATCCTGAAGATCTACAGAGCACATCCAATAGTCTTTCTCCAGAAAAGGAAGGCTAGACTTGAACTATGACCATCCTGAATTTTGTTTGTTGAACAAACTTGTTCAGAGCACTGAGGTCTAGAATTGGCCTTCAGTCCCCTGTCTTTTTTGGCACTAAAAAGAATCTTGAGTAAAATCCAGATCCTATTTGTTCTGGTGGGACTGCTTGACTCTTTTCTGAAGCAGTTTTTGAATTTCTATTGCTGCTGTATCCCACTAATTGGATGCAACATTGGGGATCAGTCTTTGTGGTCTGGGGTAAAGAGTGAAAGGGATATGGTAACCTCTGGTAATTATAGTCTGCACACAGGAATCCAATATTATTGTTTGCCAGGCTACAATAGTGCAGAGAGAATCTTGCTCTGGCTGCCACCACAGGTAAGCAATTGGGCCACTGCTCAGGAACGCTGGTAGTGTTGTCCAGAAAAAAGAATCTCTGGAACCCTGGTTACGCGGGCCCCCTCTGCCACTGGAAGGGAGTCTTCCCAATAAGTTTCTCCCACTGCCCTGGGGAGAATACTCGCCATGTGTGTCCCAAAAAGGCCCTTAGGACTTTCTGAACCACATCTTTCCACTCCTTGTATTCATGGACTAAGGTCATTGAGGAGTGGAAAAATGAACGCAAAAACAGAAATGGTCTTTTTGTCCTTCTCAACAGGAGCATTAATAAAGGAAGACTTGAAAGGGTCTGCGAAGTCACATAAGTGCATCCAGGCATGACTCCTAATGGCAACTCCTGTACCCGCTGCTCTACCCGTCCCTTTGGCTGTATGTGCAATAAACCACATGGACTAGTTGGAGATAAATTCTAGGGTGGCAAGCTGGGAGGCAACCTTATTGCGTACCTCGTAAGACACTGCTCCTGTCAAGGTCCCTGAAATCTCAGTTATCAAGTCTCTTTGAAGTAGTGTGAAATGCCCCAAAAAATTAAACAACCATATGGCAAAGGTCACTGAAGCATAGACCCTCTTCCCGAATCTGTCAATCGTCCGAGACTCAGTTTGGAAGATGGACAGCAGGACTCTCCTCAGCGAATTCTTATGTGGCAGCTGTCACTACCATAGCATCTACTGCTAAACATTTAGGACCAGTGGTGGTTGATCTTCAGGTGTGGAGAGAATTTTGCCCGGTCTCCGGGGAGTTAACTCTATAGTCAGGAGCCTTCCACACACTGCATGATGAATTTGACCAATTCATCGGCAGGGGGGGGGTCACCCAAGAAATGTAAGGTCAAGCAGGAAATGCCTGCAAGAAAACAGATTCCTCAGGGGAAGGTTTTGTGGACTTTCAATCAACCCTGTTTTATGATTTCCAGGATGTCTCCAAATGAGACATCTTTGGGGGTGACCCTGGGGACACTTCCCCTTCACCGTAACCTGTATCCTCAGTGACAGATTCTTCCAAAGAATATATGTGCTTCCTCTTGCACAATCTCTTACAGGGGGGCTCCTCAGAGAGAATGTCTGAGGAGGACCCTAAGAGTGGGTACCCTGCAGCAGGGTGTGTGGCTGCTCTTGTGCTTGCTGCCCCAATGTAGCAGATTGTGACACTCAAACGGGGATGGTGCCAACCACGAGCCAGCTGAAGAGAGAGCTGTTTCCATAACCCAGAAGACAAGCTTGACCGAAGACATACGGGAACCCAGAACAGAGAAAGACCACCTCGGAACCAGGGTCACACCCCACTCAGATGAGCCCATCTCCAGAGAAGGAGCCAACAGAGAAGTCAGAACTGTCAAAGCACCAGGAACTGTAGACAGCATCATGAGTGAAAAACAAAAATCGCAGCCAAACTAGGGATCCAGGAGCAGGCAGCCAAGCCTCGGTCCAGTGGATGGGTCAGCTTTGACAGAGCCACAGACCACAAAATCTGTTCCAGAACCAAAGTGATGGCCACCACTGGTACCCAAGTAGTTGGCACAGGGATCAAAGTCAAGGGCTCCAAAACCTGTGGAGAGGTTGAAGGAGGAAGATAAGTGGGAGTCCTTGGAGAGTAAACCCTAGCTCCAGATGAGAGAGAGGCCCTAGACTGGGCAGGGAGACATCTGGCCTTCAAGACTTAATCCACTAATCTGACTACAACAAGGTCCGAAAGGCTCCTGATGAAACGGATGGACAACCCAAATGTTGATTTTGGATGTTCAGTAAAGAAACTCAATTGCTGACCAAAGAAGGGGTCAGCAAATGGGGAGTACCTAGTCCTGGGTATAGCTTCAACCTTCGTCATAGTGGTTGGCTGATCAATGGTTTGTATTGCTTGGGAGGGGGGGGTGTGACCGGTTTGACTGGGGAAACTATTGTTAGTGCCTACAGGGTCATAGTTACCGATGAAGGGGTCGGTTCCAAGGTGATTTTCGTAGGTTCAGTAGTTGTTGACACCATGGGGGAAGTTGCAGGCTTCAGTGCCAAAAAGTAACAGGTGTCGATTTTGGAATCTTAGGCCTCAGTACCAAAGTATGAGTCAAGAGCTGGCCCTTAGAAGATTTAGACTCTCGATTCAGGTGATGCTGGAATGGAGTGGTTCTTTTTAAACTGTTTTGGGAGTTGGACATCTCAGCCTCAGACAAAGCCTCAGTAAAAGATGGGGGTGTATCCATATTCATCACGGATACCCACACCTCAAGGTTAGTGGCACAGCACAATGCCTCAGAGATCATCCATGTGCAACTAACAACGGGCAAAACTGCAATTCAATTTGAAGCTTGCCACAGATCACCCACCATGACCCAGGACCCCCAGTCCACGTTTCTGGAGACACTGGAAAATATGAAGGTCCTACCAAACGGCCTAATATTGTGTGATTTCAATTACCCAAACA
>NC_056743.1:1062926260-1062948760 GCF_019279795.1 Protopterus annectens
TTAAGAAATTACTATAAAAATAGTAAAAAGACTCCTGATGCAGAAAAAAATGTAGACTAGGAGAGAGAATTATAACATAAGGGAGAAGGAAAAATTTAGTTAAGTGAAGTTAAACTTTTCTACTTACAAAAGCTAGAAAAACTAAATAAATGGTGAGAAAAGGACCCTATGTCTGAGCACGATGGTGGCAAACGAGATCTGGGAATGCTTAAGATGAATTGGGGCATTATGGGTAGAGGGAGGAGCTCAAGAGTTGGATCCAAAGTCTGAAGAATGTGGCAGAGTCACATTCGAAGATCAGATCCATAACCCACTCATTGAGGAAGAATAAAAAGGACATCAGATCTGACTTTTCATCTAAGGTTTCTTACTTCTGACTTGCAAAGGTTTTACAGCAGCAGCTCTTCAAAGTAATGCATTAAGTTTACTTTTGCTTGAAATTGTATTAAAATACTTGGTGTTCACACTTACTAAATCAAGAGAAAACCACAACAGTTAAAGGTGAAAGATCTTAGGTTCAGTTTTCCATCACATATACTTATGAATTCTGAAGTTTATCAGAGCACTACAACTCTGACTTCCTCAACTCTGTTCTTAATGAACAATTTACTGAAAGGAAAACTTCTATGAAAATAAAGATGGAAACTACACGTGACAGAAAAGGTAGTGAAGCAACCAAATGTTTCAGATGGGCGTGAACTGAAACAGGACCTAGCTATGCTGCAGTGATTAATGTGGGGCTAACACCAACTGCTGTATATATGACGTCAATCCATTACAGGAACTTGGCATTAGCATCATGTAGTGGAAAGACTGACAACTAGCAAAAAGCTGCTAGACAACGGATACTTCAAAGAAAAGCCTAGACATTATGAATACTGTTCTAATAAACCTCCTTGAATAAAGGTATGTAGGAAATGAATTGGTCATTTTCCCTCCACAAAGACTAGAAAAAGATGACGGTTTAAGGAAGGCCTTAGCAACTGTTTAAGCAGAGAACAAGCGAAATCCACTCCCATCTGTGGTAGTTGCCATAGAAGCCTAGAAGCCTTCCTTAAAGTAAGGCCTAGCAATTCCGAGAAGCAAAACAGAGTTTATAAGAAAGTTACAAGAGGATAGTAGCTGTAAGCCAAGGATACACACAGTACTTTATAACATAACCTGCCTCAAAACTCATAGCTCTACATTAGACAGCTTCATTACCCCAGTAAAAAAATACACATGCCAATTCAAGACAATTAAACAGGGTGAGTGTACTTCATGTACATACAGTAAATGAAAAACGAAATCTTGTTTGATGTAAAAAAGATTAACTGATCTTAATGTCAAAAAATTAGAATGTTCGTTTTCAGTTATTTCCAAGTTAAAAAAAATAATATTTTCTTTTAATTAGTTTGAAAGTATAAACTTTTTCTGGTTTTAAGTATATGCTGTGCTCAATACCATCCAAAAAAAATCAAACCAAATGCTGTCATGTCATACTGAAAAATCAGAAGGTTAAGAAAAATGTTTTGATAAACCAAGACCAACCGTTTTAAATTAATGTTCCCACAATGCATTCTTACAAAGCGCTGCCACTAGGCAACCACAATAAGCATAATCCAATACGAAATCACGGGTTATCTGTTAAAGTACTACATAGTACACAAGCTAACACAAATCAGTTCTATTAGTTTACATAATTTAGCTGACAGCATACAGTACAGTTTAGATCAAGGTAAAAAAAAAATATTACCTTGTGATAGAGTCTTGTAACATCCACATGCATACCATACTGGGTATTGCATTAAAACTTGACTCTTTGGGCATAACCACAGCTATCCCAGACTATAATAAAAGACAAAATGCATAGCTCTGTGGCACAGAGAGCTAAAGCCCAGACTGTGCCACAGATGACTCAAGTTCAATTAACAGCTATGGGGCTCGAATACTAGTGTAGGGAAGAATGGTAAATAAATGGCTACAGTTCACCTATACTGGAGGGGTTCCAGGATTGCTAAACTACTGCCTCAAAGATGGCTAGCGATCCAGTGCAGGGAAAGTAGGTACCAGGAATTACATGTGCTGTGGCTACCCTAGCTGTTAATAGTACTTGACCTTCCATGCAAAAATGTTGCATAGACAAGACAGAGGGGCTCAGACCGTCCCTGTGAGGATGCAGGTTTGCATGTCACCACTAGGGGTGGGGTTTGTGCAGAGTACAAACACACATACAGTTTGCATCTTAGATGTGGAGCTGCTGTAGGGTTATGTACCATACAATTCACTACCTAGTGACAAATACAGCAAGTTGCCATAGGGCTCTGATCATGGGGGAGTAAGGCAGAATGACATATGCAGGGTACAAGGGCGTATCCCATACCTCTTAGTGCAAAAAATCTGGACAAAGCCACAAATAATAAGAGGACAAAGGCCCAAAATAGGGACACTTAAAATACTGCTCTTGCAAACTTGAAAGTAAATAGAATAACTTTCAGGAAATTCGTGTTAATACAAAACTAGTTATGAAGTCTGAAACTCAAATGTCTGCATTAATTTTCTGACTTCAGTCCTCAATGATTTGCCAGAAAAACCACAGTTTTGCGAGAAAGAGGACACAAATCTGGACATTCTGCAAAAATCTGGACAGTTGAGAGGTATGTATATGCTCTCAGACAGAGCAGAAAGACTAGGTAGCAACAGATAAAGAGTTCTCATGGTTGCCTGGATGATGACCTCCTCAAGTCATCTCACCCCCCATACTATACTGGATGCTTGCCTAGTACAGGGGATGACCAGACTGAGTGCCATAGGGAGAGCTTTGACAGTCAGCAGGCACAAAGACAAAAAAGCACAAAGAAAAAAATGAAACTAAAATAACTTTATGGGTGTTGCATTAGGGTTTACAGTGTTCCAAATCTATGTACAAGAACAGTGAATAAAAATATCATAAATGCTGTACTAAACAAATATTCTCTGGGTAGGACACTAGGAGTAATGACAATAGAAAAACATGAATACGCAGATACAAAGTATTGTACAAACGTGAAAATCCCCAAAATGCTTTCTGCACAGTAAAGTATGCAGATGTACATATTTTTGAACTTGTGTCAAATCCCAGAAAGTTTTATGCCAAATACAGCTTTATGAAAAAGTAACTATACCAAGATGACATTCCACACATTGACAACTATTCATGCTGGTAACACAGCTGTAAGAACTGGTTCTTTTCAAGCAAGACAGAAATACATACACAAAATGTTTACCAAGAGGCTGGCTGAAATTTTGTGCTCCTGAAGAATGCACCAAATAGTCCTTCTCTCACACAAGGAAACATATAAAACATTACCAAAGACAAGTAGATAGGAGTTATGTGCTCTTTTTTCAATATAGGATGTGCTGTTGAACATACCATCTATTTGTTGTCAATTTCAAGAAAAACATTTGGCAACTGTTCCACTGATGGTAAATATCAAGCATTCCAGCTGATGATGCATGTTTCTCATTTTATATCAGTGTAATCTTTCAATGTTTGCCAGTGATTGTGATTTTCGGCTTTTCCCAGTTAGGGGTCGCCACAGCGGAACTCCGGTCCGCTAATGATTGGCAGTAAAGTTTTACGTGCTGGCTTGCCGGGCCTAACACACAACCTTCAACGAAGGAATGCCCGCTCACACGTCACCCCACAGAAGACAGAAATGGAGCCCCCTTTTCTTGTAGTAGTACACCAAGTTATGTGGAGGAAAAACCTCAACTAGTTTTGAGGTCTAACATCTCCTTAGGAAAGGAATTTCACCTTAAGTATACAAAGAAGGTATGAAGACCACAGACCCAGAAATTCAATCACTTTGCACAAAACGAAATGTTAATGCTGCATCATCAAAAGTCAAGTTGACAAATGAAAAAAAAAAACGTTTCTGGTGGAATACAGATTTGCCTGAGCACAGCACAGATTTATCAAGATGCAAGAGGGCATGAGGCACACACCATATACAGTATACAGCAGAGTCAATTATCCTTATCCCAATGCAGTCTTCCAAAATCTTCATGTAGGAAAAAATCATAAAGCCTGAATATGTAAAAGTTACATGTATTCGCTTGTGAGGGTTTTTTGAGCTCGTACTAAAATAACATAATATATCGTTTTGTAGTTGCAGTATATTCGTTTTATTTTTCTTGTTTAATATTAATCAAACATTTTTAGAAGTTTTATGTCCAGTTCAATTATGTTTGATTAGCCAAGCTACCCTAGTTCCCAATTTGTTCATATAATCAACTCTCTACTGTATTGTATACCAGTAATCTCAAACCTCTAGCCCATGGGTCATATGCAGCACACTGCTACACAGCTTTGCTCCAATTCATCTCACTTCTGGATAAAAAAAATATGAAAAAAAAAAAAAAAAGTCCTGTGCCATCCAAGTCACACAGTCAAATGCTTGTATTTGTGCCTTACATTCCTTTTAGCAGCTCTTCTCTCTCACTGGCTTCACTATGGAGCCCAAAAGAGAGACAGACTTCCTAGAGTTTAAAACAGACTTGCTACTGGTCTGTGTTGTGTGCTCGAGGAAACAGCAGTATAGAAGCAGCTCCAGCAATATTAATCGTACTGCTGATGGTTTTGTATACCAAGCGATTCATATATCACTATACCTGAATCACTTGGTATATTAAACAAAGCAGTGTTTCATATAAATGAGTTGTACTACCTCTACATGGAAGGTGCAAGACACTTGGTACATGAAACCCACATTTTTTTGTGTCCTTCAGCTTTTCCCGGTTAGGGGTCGCCACAGCGGAACTCCGGTCCGCTAATGATTGGCAGTTGATTTTTACATACCGGCTTGCCAGGCCTGACGCACAACCTTCAACGAAGGTACACCCATTTACATATGTCTCCACACAGAAGACGCTCTAGCTGAGAATCAAACCGGACAGCGTCTTACTGTGAGGTGACAACGCTACCGCAGCACCACGAGTACAAAATGCTCAATGCCACTGTTTTGTGCATGTCCTTGTGGCTGCCTGTGTGTGCAACAGAGCGAATCCAAATATGTGAATATAACAGCAGTGTGCATGTGCGTGTGTGTATAAAAGAGAGAGAGGGAATCTGAATATGTAAAAGTGACTTTTGAGTGTGTGGACGCGTGCCTGTGTGGGAGTGACTGAGTGAATGAATGCAAATATGACAATGTGACTGCTCTCTTCGAGCATGTCAGTGCATGAATGGGAATATCTGACCATTTATGAAGGCTCGGTATATTTACACAGGCTCATGTGCATGTTTAGCTTTATCAGAATGTCAGCATTTTAAGCCTACTGCAGTTAATCAGTAGTACCCTACCACCACCACCATACAGAAAAAGTATATGCTGTCCAGAAACATTAGATATACTGGGAAGTCAATACATCCTGTAAGTTGGTGTACAGTTTCAAAAATCTTGGCTACACTCATAGGTAAGATGAATGCCAGATACAGTCTATGAAGACTTCAAATACTGACAATGCATAAACTACAGGAGATAAGAGAAAAAGATAAAAGATGACATGGATGCACTGGTTTACAAGGCTCTAGGCATGGTAACACAAAACTGAGCAAAAACAAACGGAAAGGGGGGATTACAGGTATAGCAGCAAAAGGCAGAGAAGTTAATGCACATGGCAAGAAATTACTTCACAGAAAGTGCAATGACCCTGAAATAACATTTCTGGAGGAATTTGCAGGTTGTAGCTCACAGAGGCTAAAAGCTGCCTGGCAGTGGGAAAGCAGTGGAAGTAACTGCACAAGGTTACCTGAAATTTCTAAGGTGAATACACCTGATGGAATAAATGTGTTATTCATTCAGCATCTGTATGTGACCTTAAACTGGCATCTAATATTTGCATATGGAGTCAAAACCCCAGAAGGCTGCTTTTCAGTGTCAAGCAAGTTGACTGATGTACATTAATCACTTTTTAAGGTAGCAAACACCAATAGGAAATCCAGCAACATAGTCAAAGTAACTGAAGCAGAGCAATTCCTGACATATCAATGTAGAAAAACAAAAACACATTTGGTACAGCAGTTTCTCCTCTCCTAGGGGAAGATGTTTTGCAATGCTGCACTACATTGCCTACCTTATAGGTGTAAAAGAAAACAGTGTTTCATGCTCTATATAAAGTGTGGTTGGCAGTCTTAAGGCCAGCATTAATTGTTTTGCAGAGTATCCAGGCATGGAGAAGAAGCCTGGGAATTAAGCTATATGGAGAAAAAAAATAATACAACTATATGGAGAAAGAACACAGAGTAACTTGCGTCAATCAGTGACATTTCCCCTGGAATAGGAATCCCTGGAGGATGTTTGGCCTTAAACACATGCCCTATGTGGATAGACTCAAAAAACTCCAGCTTTTCTCTGTCTCATATTGTCTATTAAGAAGCGATCTCTGCTTGACTTACAAAGCCATGTCTGACCCAGCCCTGTTAGAAATGTTACACCTAAAGAAATCCCAATCCCTCTGCACCACATGCTCCGGGGATCTCAACTTCATTACCACAATCAACAGAACATGCTGGAGGGACAGGTAAATAACCCCGAGACTCCCCATGCTCTGGAATAGACTTCCCATACATGTCAAGCAAAGCACCTCACTTGCCCTTTTCCAAGAGAAATCTTGAGTGGATGGGAAATAGAAAGCTCACCCCGGGGATCACTTCAGTGGCTGTACTTGAAAGAGACACCAGGAACTAATGGCGGTATGATGCCAGGGCACTTCTATGGGCTAGGCTTGTTAAGGCTCCAGGGCTGTTGGCCTAGTACACACCTATGAACCTATGAATACTCCTCACTACTAGATTTGACACTAGTCCAAGAAATAATTGCATGTGAATACATGTGCCTCTTTCTCAGCAGTCATTGTACTAGGACATCCAGACACACACTTTCTGTATGAATGATCAATGCGTGATCATTCATAAAACCTTTACTGATCATTACTGACCCTACACCCAACCCAAAAAGAACAAAATAGAAGTATTTTTTTTTTTTTATGGGGAGTCCACAGTCTCTAAAATCTGTACATACCAAATTCATGGCTTGGCCGCATACGAGTGGGTTAAGTATACAGCAGACTTGCAAAAAAAGTGATCCTGCACTGCCCATGGAACTACCCTTCAATGCATATTAATTTGTTCATTTGTGTTGCAATATGAATACCTGGTCTTTGATTACAAGCAAGGCAATGCAAAGCAATAGGTAAAATACCCTGGTGGCAGGAATACCAGCTTTATCTACAAGCCCATACTTATCCATTATGCTCTGCTAAATGAAACTGGAAGCATTTCATATGTAATCTAGCAACTATTCCTCCCACAAAAAGCATGCACACCCAAAGGTGTGAGAAATACGTAACCATCTGTACAAAATCAACTTTCACCTTTTGAGGTAGGGATACACTGCATAGAAGGATATTATTTGTATGCCTAAAATCAAAAGATTCTGATCTGGGGTTCTTTCGAGTAGGCAGCAAAGTCTAAATTATTTCTAAATGTGAGCCTTACACATTACTGCTATAAGCCAACTATACAAAAAAAAAGAATGATACATGGTCCTCATTGTATAGGGTTACCAAAGCAGACCTGGTAATACCCAAAATTTAAATCCAAGCTGAACAGCATTACACTAAACAGTGACAACTCACAGCAGCATAAATCACAGAAATATTGTGGGTAAGACGGGTAGCTATAACAACTAGGTCCTTAACATCTTCCAGTTCCAGCAAACCATTCTACTGGAGTTAGGGATAAACAGTGCCTAAAATAATTAATGTGAGGATACTCAGAATTAGTTTTTAGGATTTTAGAGCAGTTATGGTCTGCAGTCCCTTGACTTTGAGGACTAGAAATACCTAAAAACAAACTCTCCACAGTATGGACTGGCTCCCTTTCCTCACAAGTCTAATTAGATCTTTTAAGATGGAGACTCAAGAGAAGGGCTGGAATTGGAAGAAATTTTGTCTGAAAACTGTGTGTACATTCTGAAACAGTCTGCCTCTCTCACACTTCAGAAATGCTGCTGGTTTGTCTTGGTTTACTGGGTCTAATATTTCCAGAAAACCTTCTTTTCGATATGCTTCCACATCCAGACAGAGAGGTGAGCAGGAAAGAAAAGTCTAAATGTGTATGTTACATACATCTCTTTTCCCATAACACTACCATTTAACTTGCCTTTTTCATATCTTCTTGCCTTCCAGTATTTTTCTAATAAGAGATATAATGTAATTATATACTTTATATAAACAGAGACAACTATTAATTACTTTTTATCACATTTCTGACAAAGTATAATGATGTTAATAGTTGATACATAACATGTCTGTCTAATGCTCAGTGTATTTGTTTTATTTTAAGAAACAATCTCCGTGGTATCCCCCAAGTCTCAAACAACCTACTATACAAGTATAGTTGGTCCAAAACAAAAAAAAAAACAGTGCAATAAACTTTTCTGTTTGGAAGTTTTTCAATTCCTGTTATGTCTAGTAAATCATTATATATTAAATAAAAAGCAGAAAAAGTCAGAAAATAGTCATAGATGTAGCAAACTTCTTATTTTGGCTTTTCCCAGTTAGGGGTCGCCACAGCGAATCACCTGTCTGCTCATGACTGGCAGTGGAGTTTTATGGTGTCAAGTTGCCAGCCCGGCACCCAACCATCCACAGAAGGCACACACACTCATGCCTAGGGCCAATTTAGAGTGTTCAATCTACCTACAGCATGTCTTTGGGATGTGGGAGGAAACCAGAGCACCCGGAGGAAACCCACGCGACCACATGGAGGACATGCAGACTCTGCACAGAAGGCACCCCAAACAAGGATTGAACTGGAGAACCTTTTGCTGTGAGGCAACAACGCTAACCGCTGCACCACCGTGGCTGCCCACAGATGTAGCGAACTTAAAACTTCCTAAATCAAAAAATAAAAGCGTATTTTGAAATATTATACAGAATTATTAACTCTAGTACGTATTCAGATGTATATAGACAGTCTACCCTGTTTGGATTACTTCTGAATACTAGAGTTAATTCTTTATAATATAATATTTAAAAACAGGTTTTTTTTTTTTGATTTAGGATGTTTTTAAGTTTACTACTAATACTATCATTTTCTGATTTTTTTCTGTTTTTTAATATACAGTGATTAACCAGACATACAGGAATTTAAAATATTTGACATAAGTTTCGTACACTGTTATTTGCTTTATTTTCCTACTTTATTAGTAATGCATTCAGATAACGTTAACAAATGAAAAGTACAAATACATTCTATGGTATCTCCCTCACTGAGATAAAATAAATCTGTAGCTTTGCTATATCCCTTTTGAATATTACTACTATTTTACTCTTTCACGATAATGTTTACTTACTGATTTTATGCATCTTTTACCTTGAAAGAATAAAGGCTTTTAAATAATGAATCCAAAGAGTTTACATGGGGCACAGAGTACCGATCTGTTGCACAATGCAGAGCTAATGTACACTGGGAAAATAGAAGCAAATCATCCTAAAAACTAAAGCACCATTATCAGCTACTAAAGAATTCTTCGAGAATGCCAGTCAGTGTTGATCCAGACCTTCTGGAAGAACTACAGACATAATCACAGCCTGACATGCACTCTGATGAAAAGTGTTGAAAATGGCAAAACCTACATACATACTGCCAACTCCAGAGTGTAAAGGGTAAGGCTCTGACTATGGTCTGGGTCACCCAAGCTTGATTAGTAACCCAGACACCTGATGAAGATGGCAGTGGAGGATGGGTGTACTTTCCATGGGTAGCACAGGGTTAGCTGCACACTGCCATGATCTGACAGAGAAGGGCTGACAATGGAAGTGTGTGGTCTGGAGGGGGCTGACAGGGTCACCAAGCCACCTCTTAGTGGTGACCTTCAGCATGGGGATGTGCAGAAGCAAGCAATCACATGGGAAAGGGCATTATAAATATTCATTTTCAGTTTGTCTGTCAGAGGAAAAAGCACCTTCATGGCTGCCTGAATGATAGCTCTCGCCTAAACAATGGGTGAAATGTCTTATATTGTGGACCATATGAGATGTGTCTGACTGGTGAGTGGAGTTAATGGTCAGCAGGCGGGCAGAAAACATGTACAGAAAACAGACATGCACATGGCTTATTGACCTAAACCAGACACCATCACCTGTGAAGCCTAACGAAGCACTTGAGACATGGCTGACATACCAGCATCAGTCCTGATGCTTTGGCAAAAGCAGGTTTCATAATCCCAATATCGGGGTCTATATTAGATCAGCGAATGCCATTTCGCTGACACATAGACCGGAATCTGAAAATAGCAAAGGCTTGGGTCAGCAGTTTTTTCCCCAGGAAAAACAATCACTTGGCCTGAGCAATGACATTGCCCTTTACCCCACTGTAGTGCGATCTCAGAGTTGGTATATTTTGTTAGGGAGGTGTGGGGCACAGCCTCCCACGTTGGGTGGGTGTGGGGGCGAAGCCCCCCACTTTCTTTGAAATTGTGTGTATGTGTTTTTAGTGCTAGCAATTTCTTTCTTAGGGAAAGAAATAGCTGTTTTGAACGTTCACGGTTTAATGTGGTTACTGATTATGTGTCGATGAAAAGGTGTTCAATATAACGCCTCTTCAAGCATTTAATGTAGACCCCCAATATCTCTCCAGCCATGACTGCCATTTTCCTGGAAGCCTTACTAACAGTCAAAGAAAGATATCCCATGGGATTACGGAAATACATTTGAAAACAGACTGGATGGGGGCATCTTCAACACTGGATGCCTGTGGTCAGACAGAACACTTTTCAAGACATCTTTCATTGAGCTCCAGTACCTTGATGACAATGCCATTTCACGTACACATCAAGAGTGACTTTTAAAGCAATATTATATGCATTCATTTATGGCTCATTATCAAAGCAGGAGACTGACTCAAGCCAAGGCGCTAAGTAATAAACAATTCACAAAGAAACAATTAAAGGATATTTGCATGGCTCCCAAATATACAACAGAATCTAGAAGATTTAGGACCTTTGCTTGGAAGTGTTTGCACAGGTATTTTTATACCCCAAGACTCCAAAGACCTTTCATGACGTAGAGTGTAAATGTTGGAGGTATGAGTGGAAGAAAGAGGTAACTGGGAACATATTCTTTGAGAGTGTGATGAGTTGGCAGACTTAAAAATTCCCTGAAGACTGCTCTATCAAACACCGGGTGAGCAAAGTGGTGTAACTAAGGAAATGTTTTTTTGCGCTTTGATACAGAATTTAAAGTGCCTAGACATACTACGGCTTTGCTGAGCTTAATTCTTGTGACTGTCCAAAAATTAATTACTAGAAAAGGGAAATCAACATCTAAACCAGCTGTACTAACAGTAGTGCATAAAGTAACGGAGATAAAACTGAAAGTGGGACCCTTGGGAAAGGGGAGGAGCAAATTACATAGTAAAAATAGGAAATGTGGGTGTAATACATGTAATGTTTTGGAAGAATGAGGTCTGTCCCTCCAGTACAGCTCTTTTGAGTGTGTATTTTTAACTCCCAGTGGGTACGGCTCAAGCCTTTAAAAATGAAGTTATCACCTTACAGTTATAACAAGTACTCACTGACAGAGAGGTCAAATATCAATACAATTGTGTTTGCCATCATGTATGCTTAAAGACAATATTCTGATATATTGTATGTAGCATGGTTTTGGAATTAATGTAACTATGAACAAGCAATATTGGTTGCCTAGAGGCACAGTAGGAGGTACCTGCAGAAATGCCTGGAGGCGAGCTCGGTTATGAGGGAAGGCATGAACTATGTAATGATACATCACTTATCTATCCAGTCATTGTCAGTCAGACAGTCTGACTGACAATGACTGGATAGATAAGTGATGTATAATGTTTGCAACTGAAAATATGTCAATATGGTTTGTTTTCATTTATATAACTGTATGACTGCCTAAGTCATAAGTGATAAGTTAAAAAAAAAGAGGTCTCTTGTTTAAAAAAAAAAAAAAAGACAAGGCACTGACATCAATCTAACCACGCCCTCAGAAATATTCCTCCACACTTCACAGCTGAGAGACAGCTGCTGGAAATGACTCAGTCAAGTACTTCCCACACATCAGCACCCGCTGCTCTTAACAGCAATACAAAGTGAAATTCATGATAATCTAGTGTCTTCCTTTAAGGAACTCAATGGATACATTGTCAGCAAGTCTACCTGAAAAAAAGACTTCAAGATAAAGGTATACAATTTTGATATAACCCAAACCTTCTAGACGGAAGCCTAGGTAACTCCTAAATTTTAAGGAAAGGCTAATCAGTCCTGCAACCAAACCACAGGACTGAATGCCCTAAATGTTTGAGATTCTTCTCACCTCCACTTTTCTACAGTTTAACATAGGCTCTCTCTAAAGCCCTTCTACAGGGCTTTGACTCTAGGTCAAGCCAGTAGGCAAAAAAATGAAAGCTGAATGGTGTGTAAATAATCAGGAAACTGAATCTCTCCTTTCCAAGTGTCCTTAACTAGAATCCTTTAACTTGCTCTAGGAAGTAAAGGAGTACTGGTATCCAAACCTTTAAAAACCATACCATGCAACTTGCTCAACTGCAGCAGCTGGTTTGCACTCAAGTTGTGGTCGAGTCTCCTAGAACAGAAAACGCATTTAAAGTTACCTATAAGAATAATACCATCCCTGTCAAAATCTAAAATCAGATTGACACTTTTTTCCACTACCCAATATCAAACCTGGATGGAAATAACAGACAGATATATACTGCCTCCCCCACCCAGTGTTCTTTAAGGCTTGCAAGGTAGTTCCTTTCCAGCGCCTCCTTAAGCATTAAACCATACATCTACTAACTCCAAGTACAGCAGTAGATCTGCATCTGGTGGCAATAACATAACACTGCATGGTAGGCAAGAATGGAAAATAGCAAATGCTCTAATCTATTCTAAATGGATTTATAAAGACAAAGGAACCCCCCATCCTCTGCATTGCCAAGAATGGCCTTCACACCTCTCCACTTAGTTTTACTTAGTGGCTAAAATTTCATATAGTATTTTTCAGCTACACTTCTCTAGTTGTAAATTCTGACAGAAAACTAAATTCAGATAATATAAAGATAGCACTGAAACCTAAACAAAATGCCCACATGAAGCATTTTTCATCCTCAAAGATTTAAGCACTGAATGTATTTGTCTGCTTTGGCATGTACCTCATTAACTGCTTAAATAAATTTCAGAAACATCAACATTTCCTCATTAAGGAGATCTCCGATCTTAGCTCCACTGGCTTCTCTGACAGAATAACCATACACTCTAGTTAGTCTCATTTAGGCCTCTAAGGAGGGATCTCAGTTTAGCCCTCCATTCTGTTAATGACCCTGCATTCTTTGAACTCTACCATTTGAATACTGTTTGGGGTAATGCATAATACCTGCTTTAGAGACATAACTCTACACCACCACATTAACAGCTGGTATGAAATGTATTTGACATTTGTTAACCGGGTTAGATGGACTGGGCTAGAAGCCCTTTTTCAGCAAAGGCCTGAGGAGTAAAGCTCCAACATATAAAACAGATACAAATACAGGATTTACTAACAAAGATAAAAAGGAAACTACATGGTATACAAACAGTATTCAGCATTAATTACATAAAAATTAAATAGTTGCTTACAAGCAGAGAGTAAGACAGGAATTAATGCTTGGCAAAGAAAAACAAGTTAAATTATGTAAAGTAATTTAGCAATTTACACTTGACAGAGAAAAATAAGTTATTTACAGGCATATACAGTTAAAGATTCTAAGGCAGTATGTCTGCAGGAAGAAAGAAAAGCAATAGGGGTACTGTTACTGTAATATTGTACAAACAGTGATAAAGGAGGGTGAACTAGAGGAATAGATCAGGTTGGAGTAGGGCAGGGGCAAGAGCATGTTTTGAACAGGTTGTCTATTGGCATTTTTTTTTTAAACCAAATGTTAATGACAACTCTTAGGTCTGGGGGAAGTTATTCCAAGTGTTGGCAACAGAGTGACTATAAAGTAGTTTACCTATTTCTTCTTGGACTTATAGAATTCCAGGAGGTGTTGATCTGAAATACAGCGACAGTACTTGAGGGTGTAGGGAGAGATTAGGGTAGAAAGAGCAGGGCAGAGGGAGGGATTAGCTTGGATAGAGTGTGTGAGGTACAACTGAAGTAGTAAAACTTCATTTTGAGCTTCTGGCCACTGAAGATTTTTTTTTAAATCTGTGAAGTGATGGGAACGGTAAAAGATTGGCAGGAAATCTGGCAATTTGACTGTAGGTGGATTCAAGTCTGGTAGTTAGGTTGGACTGTATATTAGTGAGGACAGGTACAGAGTAAAAGAGTAGGCAGTAGAAAAGCTTATGCTAAAGAACATTTTGTGTCCTTAGTCAGGTATTTTTTATTCCTTTATAATAGGCCTAGTTTTTTATGTTTTTTAATGGCCTGTGGAATATGAATGTCAAACTTAAGTTGGTCATTGATAACCCAAAAGAGTTTAGTATGAGGTTCGACTGAGATAGTAGTGTTAAGAGATGTAACTGAAGAGTTTTTGTGAAGTTCTACAGATTTAGGGAGAAGTTAATCCTTGGTAAGGGACAAAAGGTGGGGGAGATTATCGGAGTAAGTTATGATAGTGGAGTCATATGTGTATTGGATAAGAGATGAATGAGGCCAGAATGTGTGAAGATTATTTGTAAAGATGTTAAAGAGGAAGGGTCCAAGTATGGAACCTTGGGGAACACTAGTTTGAACAGGAAGGAAAGGACAGGATGTCGACAGCCATCTGATAGATGGAAGTCTGTCAGACAGGTAACTGGTGAACCAAAGTATAGTAATGTGAGGCAGTAAGGTTTTTAAGTTTAGATAGAAGCAGGTTGTGGGAGACAGGTACCCAAATACTCCAAAAGAAAATGCTTGTAAATTATCCAAAGGCTGCTGTATGCACAAAAACAGAATTACACCAAGCAGACCAAGCATACAATCTGGCACTGCAGAGCAAAATAGTCTTTAAAAAAAAAAAATCACTTTACTTTACTGATTTTATTTTACATTTGTTTACGGGGTTAGTGTACTATGTCAATGGTCCATTTGTATGTGAAAATGCCACAATGAGCAAGTTAAACATCAATGATACAATGGTCTTGGATAGAGATGTAAATGCCACATTACATTCAATGAAAAAAAAAATCCAACTGATGTGTCTGAACTACACATTCAAGATAAAACTAGGACAATTTTATATAAAAATTGTCCGATGTCATTATGGCGTTCAATTAATTCAAATAAATTTTTAAAGATGCACATTCAAAACATTGCAACAAAGAATACATCAAAAATATACAAAACAAATATAGGCATCCCCATTAAATCAAGGCAAAGACCATCTAAATGATAAACCAAAGCAAATTAATATATATGCTATGTCAAAAATTCTAATTAGTAAGCAATGAATGATTTTAACAATGTGTTTGGGACATTTACAGTTCCTACATAAATCTTTACATAATGAATGGCTTTTTAGTAATAAATTTGGTATATAACTGTATGGTTAGGTACATTGCAATATAAGTCGGACACTTCAGATATTAGAGGTATTAACAGCAAGTTCCTACACAGATATGAAGAGACTGTCAATTCAGTCTTACAGATATTAATATCCTTTTGACTCTAAACTATTCTACATACAAGGATATTCTACATACAAGGATATCAAAGAGTAAAACTGTGACACTAATGAGAATTGCAATAACACCCCATAAAAACACATCACATCTATTCGAATGACAGCATTCTTGTAAACTATGTATTTCAGATCAGAAGCCAGTTACTGTACACAGTATGCTAATATAATGCTGAAGCACATATCTGCATGTAAAAAAGTTTGTTTTTTTGGATTGACGGCATAATAAAGATGGGTCATTATACAATTATGAACTAGTATGATGAAACGGTTTTAATTTTAATGGGTAATCTGTGCATGATGTCCTGAAAACGGGATGTTTCATTATACAGACATGTGAACATCTATTCACACATTTCTGCGTTTTGAACTGTAGCCAATTCCTTTTCTGCATTTGCTTGGGAATTTATTTATTTATTTATTTTTTGCTTTCATCCTAACTTTGTACCTTTACCTCCAAGTATAACTAGGAACATTTGTTTTTTGCTATGTCTAGGCTGATTAGCTTGTGGTCGGATCTGACCAACGAGGAATTGACCTCTGGTGTGAAACACCTGTTTCCCATGTTGGTAATGACCAGGTATAGGATATTGCTGCCCCTGGTGGGGGTGTGAATAAGTTGATCCAAGGCGCTGGAATTTATGAATTCTAGAAAACGTTGAGCAAAAGAGTTGGTACACGAGAAGTTTTCCCAGTTAATGGTGGGGTAGTTGAAATCGCCTATTATTAGGGTGTTGGGTTGTACCCTAATACTTTCCAGTGTATCAAGAAATGAGGAGTGTGAATCCTGGGGCATGGTGGGGTGTCTGTAGCAAGCTACAATTTGGATTGCGGTCTTGCCCAGAGTTAGTTGCACTTGGATAATCTCGGATGCATTATGCTGTGCAACTAGCCTGGAGGTGTGGATATCCTTAATGAATATGGACATGCCTCCACCTTTAATGCTTCTTTCTGGGTTAGGTGGCCAAAAGGTGTGGTATGAATTGAAGCCTGGTAATGCAGGGGTGCTCTCTGGAGCTTTGAACCAGGTCTCTGTCACTGCACAGATGTCAATGTTCTCCATTTTAAGGAGTGCCTCAAGTGAGTGCATTTTGAGGTTTAGACTTCTAGCACAGAGTAGCATTACCCTCAGATTTTTGCTTGCTTGTACCTGTTACAGTGGTGAATTTGTCATTTGAACTTTGCCTAAAAAAGGCACTATAGGGGTGGCAAGAGCCTTAGCCAGTATCCAGAATCCTAAGGGCGACAGGTGCAGGCCATCTCTAGCAAAGCATCGTGGACTGTCGATCATGTCGTCCCAGGCAGACAAATACTGGATCCCCATAGAATGACACCAGAAGCTTAGCCAATTGTTGAAGTCAATCATTTTGTCCTTGTACTGTGGTATCATTCTGGGTGATGGCAGGATGCTACTCAGGGTTAGGGTCATACCTGCCTGGGATACAAGATCGGAGAGCTCCTCCATGTCTCTTTTCATGTAGTCCAGGGAGGTACGTCTCAGATCATTCACACCAACATGGACAATGACAGTGTCATATTTGTACTTATTGTGGAGTGACCTGAGTGCATGCGTTATGTGGCAGATCCTGGCACCTGACAGGCAGCTGACAGTAACTTTCTCCTTGTTTAGTCTGGTGAGTGGAACATCAGTGTGCCTAACTATAGAGTCACCTACGACTAGAGTGTTGTGTATGTTGTTATGCCTTATGGGCTGTGGTTGAGCGTTACACTGAGTTTGTGGGCTATGTGTCATTTGGGTTGTGTCGGGGGGGTGGAGTTTTGCTTGTGTTTATGCTTTGGAGGTCCCTGATGCTTGGGCAGGTTTTTATTGAGAGCCTCCGTGAATGTAGGTGTGCGTTTTGTGTTTCTATGTGTGTGTTTTGGTGGTGTAGGTTTTGAGGGACTATGTGATGAGTGTGATGTGGTGCAAGTGTTTACCTTCTCCTCTTGACCGTCTAGTCCAGTCTAGGGTGAAGAGAGCTTTGCTTCCAGTTTGGCTATAGAAGTGCATCTCGCACAGGTTGTAGTGTTGGGAGGTAGGAGGAGAGGGTTGTCTGTGTACATGAGGCAATTGCTGCATTGCCCCAAGATGCCCAGATTTCATCAGGTAGACAGGAGAAATCACTGGTAGACAGGAGAAATCACATATCTTAAATGAAATTCACTCAAATTTAGTTGCCTTACTAAAGGAGAACCGCATCCACAGACAAAAAAAAAAAAAGTTTATTTCATCATGTCTTGATGTTTCCCTACATTTTAACACCACTTTTGGTATATACTTTTTTATATTTTTAAATGTAATTCCAGAGTCTGCCCACATGGGGTCCAGCAACTTGAGTTTTTTAGTCTCCCATTAGGTATTCCACATTGCAGTGTTTGGCTTTGAATCACAGCCCCTAAGCTCCTGTCAATGCACTGACTTTACATGAGTTTTCATATACACCTTGTCTTCTTTTAGTCAAGGTTTAAATTACCATTTATTGCTTTTCAATGATTTTAAAAGACAAACAGGGAGAATCACAGAACAGTATTCTCAATGCCCATTACTAGTTTCTCTTTCTAAAAAGGCCAGTTTTCATTCTTTTTTGTTATGCCAGAGTTGTAGTCCTTAAACTAATCTCCCCTTCCCTAAACACATCCTCTTCATATAAAGTGGCAAATTTAAAAGGTTTGCTGCTGTGCTTGACAGCTCACAGCAGGAGACAAGAAAAAGTCAATTAGAGTCACACCACTCTGCAAGATATTGTGATTCACACCATAAGGAAGAAAAATTGCAAGGATAACACAAAGGTTTTCAGAAACAGTTAAAGCATGATTTCGTAGTACTACATTTAAGCAGCAAAAGACAGAAAGAGGCACAACAAAGACATGGTGAGTGACCAAAATAATCTAAATGAGGTGTTCCCCACAATTGAATCAATTTCTAGAAGACACACTGATTCAGATTCCACTCACGATGATCTCTCCTAGTCCTATTCAGCTAGTCTGCCACAAAATTTCACTCTGACAACACGCATGCAAGAAGCCGTAGAATGTGATTCTGCTGAAAAGCTACATTCCAGGCTACCTAGGCTACTCTGCACACAAGGAAGGTCTGATTCCCACATGTTTATGTACCTCATTATTGTGACATTGTCTGTAAATACCTGTGGAGTCCTGAGGACCATAGATGGAGTGCTTTAACAGCATTGGAGTCCCAACGTCTTTTTGTTTCAAAAACCCTGCACTTTTATTCCCAGACACCCTGCACTTTTATTCCCAGACAATGCTCACAAAGCAAGATCTGTGGTGCCTCTGTGCTGGAGCTAGAAAGGAAATGGGAGACCTGGTTTCTGATAAAAAAAAAAAAAAAAAATTGGTTAACAAAGAATGTCCCTTCTCACAAACCCAAAAAAATTGGTTAACAAAGAATGTCCCTTCTCAAACCCAAAACAGGAATGTGGAACATCAGGGGATATTGATGTTGGGACCATGCAGAAATTATGTACCAATGGGTTTTGCTCATGAGTCTTGCTAGAGCAATGAGAATCACATATGCCACCACCAATCTTGAAGAATTTTCTTCCTGCGACAGCAGCCAAAGTAGAAAAACTCAGGAATAGCTGTAGATACAGATCTACTTTTTTTCCGTATATAAGAAAAGCTTTTTGAATTGAAGTACCTAGGAGACACTCCAGCAATACAATCCTTTGTGAAAGAGTCAAATAAGATTTTTCAATGTTCTCCTGGAAACCCAGTCTGCAAAGGAGATTTTACCTAAGTGAGAGATTCCTAATACTTTGAAAAGAGTCCACAAACATAAAACAGGTTATCTACCCAAGGAAAAATGTAAATACTCTGCAGTCTGCAATAGGCTATCACTACAGCTACACATTTTGTGAATGAGTCTATGTTAAATCATCAAACTCTTAAAAGAGCGAACTATGAATTATTGAACCCATGTAAGCGAAAGCTTACAATCCCGAATGCTTAGAACAGCAATTTTTTGCCAAGGGAAAAAATTGTTGTTCCAGAAAACAAAAAACAAAAAAATGTTTTAAACATTACATACAGTGGGGGGCTGTGGCCCCCACACCCCCCTACTTAAATATACCAACTCCAAAATTGCACTGCAGTCACGAAAACGGCAAAGTAATGGAAGTGGCCAAGCGACTGCTTTCTCAGGGAAAGAATTTGCTTATATGCCGTTTCGCTATTTTGCCTTTTAGTGCTTTCAAGTTCGATCAAGACGCATTCGAAAGAATGAGTCTTCGATCATTTAATAGGAACCGTTTGTGAATACCCTAGGGGCACCTTTGTGAACACCCTAGGAGCAGTGGATAAGCCAAAGTGTAATGCAAAAAACTAAGTGTATAATTCAGACAAGCTTGAAATCTGACATTATAGAAATATGAAAAGCATATTTTAAACCTACAATTGCCAGAAAACTGAAAGGGGAATAGACTGTGCAGGGACAGCATTTTGAGATTTGAACTTTCACAAACTGAGAAAGAAAAGATCTAGGACTGATCTACAGGAGGTTTCCTTCTTTGGAACCACAAACATTTGTGATTAAAAACCTTTCCCTCTCACAGAAGGAGTCATAGAAACTCTTCCTCTAAGTCACGAGGGAAAAAATAAGTTTGATCCGATGGATGGCAAGGAATCCTCGGAAAAACAGGGATTCCCACTGCCATTTGTACCTCTAATGGATCACTCCCTGAATCCATTTATCTAAATCTATCTTTTGCCAAAAGAGGAAAAAAAAATGGAGAGACAGATTTTTGGGGGAAGAATTAAAAACTTGCCAATGTGGGAAAGGGGGGGAGGGTTATAATCATTCATACCTCCCTCCCATTTGGAACCTTCTTGCCATTGTTTCTTGAACATCTGCTTGCCAGAGTTTAGACGGGTCAGTTAATTTGCTTTTTTTTTTTTTTTTTTTTTTTATATATAAAATGGAACCTGTGTCCTAGTCTCATCAGTTTTTCAAGACTTCAGCAGCAGATGCCCAAAACATCCTCCTTATCAAAGAATTAAAAAAAAAAAAAAAGTTGATGTACCATAACTTGGCATCTGTATTATCCTATGTCACTATTCATCACTCTTGGGTTGTAGGATCAGACATTGGATCCAAGCCGGCAACTTTACAGACAGCTTCTAGGCTCAAGCTCCACCCACTCCCATGATCCCTTGCTGCCCTCTAACCCCTCAGATAGTTTGCCCTAGTGCCAGAATACAGGGAAGGAAGACCTTAACCACCAGACAGGACATCTCCACTTCCTCCAAGTCCCACAGGGGGAGGGAGGTAGTGATTAATAGTGACATAGCATAACACAGATGCCAAGTTATGGCAAGTACATAACTCTTTGATGTTATCCATGTCGCTATTCCTTACTCTCGTTTCAGAGTCACCAGCTACCTTAAATCCTGGGTAGCCTCATGGAAGGACATGCCGAAGAACTGTGCAGCCAAAAGAAGCCCTGTTCCTGGAGATAATGTCAAGTTTATAAGGAGTAACAAAAGTGTGAGGGGTAGACCACGTGGCTGCTGCACAAATCTCATCTACAGAATGACGGGCCAGATAGGCAGCTGACATAGCCATAGATCTAATGGAATGAGCTCAGAGTGGTCATGGTAAAAGTAAACCCTTAGATGAATAGACCAAAGAAATACACTTTGAAATCCAATGAGAAAGAAGTACCTTTAGAAACTGCCCAACCCTGTTAACAGAAAATGCTACAAACAGTTGGTCCGATTTAAAGAATCGTAACAGTCTATGATCATCAAGAGTATGTAACAAGTATTCCCCTTTATTGGAAAAGTTAGGGAAGAAAACTGGCAACTGAACTGACTGATTCAAATTCACCTCTGTAGCTATCTTAGGCATGAAGGAAGGACTGGTTCAGACAGCCACTATTTATGAAATACCATGTATGGTGATTTGATAGAAAGAGCCTGCAACTCTGAAACCCTTCTTGCCGAAGTTATGGCCACCAGAAAAGCAGTCGTCCATGATAAAATAAAAATTTCATACTGTATGTAGCTGCAGGCTCACATGGACTCTAACAGATTGCAGCACAAAGGAAAGGTCCCAAGGGGGAGAAGGATCTTTAAAAGGAGGCCAGAGCAGAAAAAACACCTTTCAAGAAATGCCAGAGGCGAGAGGAAAAGGCAAGTTCCTCACAAACATGGAAATGTGAAAGAGCCACCAATTGCACTTTCCAGCAATATGTACAATATCTGGAAGGGACCAACTCATTTGTTAGGTTCATGGCACAGTGTTCGTCAGTGAACCGACTTTTTTGGACATTAAGCTAACTATAGATGAAGATTGGGGGGGGGGGGTATAAAAATACTTTACAGTTGGAAATATATGACTAGGATACATACTGTCACACCTAAGTAAAGAGTCATTTGTTGAGAGCATCTAGACTCTGTACTAGGAATGATGACTGAGAAAGAGGTTGAGAGACTAACCCTACAATTCACAGAACGAGGGTATGGTAAACAGGAAATAGAAAAGGCAATGAATACCACTAGATGTGAAAGAACGAAAAGGGGATGACCTTGGTACTCCAATCACTGTATTAATGACACCAGGCAGAAAGAAAAAAGGAATATGCTAAGGCTAATGCTAACCTACAGCAGTGATACGAAGAATATATGTCACATCAGGAATAATTGGAAACTCCTAATGGTTGATGACAGCATTAGAAAGATAGCAGGCACAGAACCCTCTTTTTGCTTCAAGAATAGTAAGAACTTGAAATGACTTGTATGTGGCCAAGTATCTTGCTCATGTAAAAAGTATGAAATTT
>NC_056743.1:1062953760-1062973760 GCF_019279795.1 Protopterus annectens
ATCTGTTCTTAAGCTTGAGGATTTCTACGATGTCCTCAAAGGAGACATCCTCAGGCTGATATCTAGTGGACTCATCACCTTCATAGAGGTCTTTATCCTCACTGAGATATACCACAGGGGAGTCTAGGTGCCTCCTCTTGCACAATCTCTTCTGAGGCACCTCCTTGGGGGGGTCTCAGGGAGGATTTAGAAGATAGGGGAACCCCAAGCGGGGCAACTCACCTAAAGGTTAGTTCGAGAAGGCTGACTAAGAAAAGGATGAGAAGAGTCCACTCTCCGGGGCTTGGATGATCCCTGGAAAGCTGGGAAGGAAACTCTGGTGGATGAAAGTCCTCCTTACTACCCAGAAAGCAGAGGGCTGGACGATTCCCCATCTGCACTCCCAGCAGGCAGGGAAAGGGACTGGTCTAAAAACACAGGGCTGAAGCCCTCCCCCAATGACTCTGGGGTGACAGGTTGGGCCCAGGACTCAGTCTGCCCAGAGGGAGGTAGAGCAGTGGTGGTCAGGGACTCTGGGTAGAGACAGAATGGCCTCTAGGGACCCCCCATCTCCTCCTTGATGCATCTCAGGGCCTGGAGGTCCAAAACTACCTGGGTCAGATGAGAAGATAGCGAAGGGGTAGGAGAACCACCCTGACCAGATGGGTAGTGGACGCAAGAAGCCCCAACTCAATCTGAGCCTTGAGGAAGGACCTCAACATCCTGTCCATATTGTAGCGGAACAAGCTCTTGGAGGACCTAAAAGAGGCAGAGGACCTAGCTGGGGATGGATGTCTAGACTTCAAAGACCTCCTGTGCCTGTCCAGAGATCAGCTCCTGTGCCTGGTGGCAGATGTCCCAAGCCAGAACCCAATGGGGAATCCTCTATAATAATGGTGGGATCAGACACTGATCCGGGATCCACCTACCTTGGATCCATGGACAATTTAGGATCTAAATATTTGGGTCCCGTATCACTCAGATCAAAGGAAGTCAAACCAGTGACAGGTCTGGATCTGGTTGGATCCAAAAGCCTCAATCCGGAAGCCTTGGATCCAGGAATAGACTCGTGCGACCTAGGATTTGAGGGCCACAGAGCAGAAGCCCTGGATCCAGTGCTGGAGTCACGGGACCTAGGATATGAGGAAGTCCAGTCCAATGGAGCCACGGCTGGAATCAGACCCGAGGAGCTGGGATACAACAGCCTGGCCTTTTTAGAGGAAGATGACCCAGGAAAAGAGGTGACCTTCCTCTTGTGGTTGGAGGGTCCTGGTTTGGCTGGGGACTGGGCCAATGGACTCTCTTGGACCATAACCTTCAGTAAAAGCTTGGTCCAGCACTTGACCAAGGCCCTGGGATTGAATGCGGCACAAATGTTGCCTTCAACCTCCATGAGGTTGGCACCCAAACAATAGAAGCACTCTTCTTGCAAATTGAACATGGGCATCTTCCAACAGCACGAGGAGCACCTTTTATAAGCAAACAGGTTTGTCAGACATGGTAGAAAAAAAAATATATCACCAAAACGTAAGGGACATGCTAAATTCACTAACCAGAAGAATGCCAAAGCCAAAAAAAAATGGAAAGTACCACCAACAAACACCAACAGTGAAGAACTACTACATCAATAAACACTAACAGTGAAGAACTACTACACTAAAGTCTATACAAACAAAAAACTAAAAAGGGTGCAAAACCCACAACTACAACTGCAAAATACAGAAACGGGAGGGGAGGGAGACTTTAAACTAGCTAAAAGAGCAGGCTAACTATAGAAAACTACCAAATTACTAACAAAATGGAGAGTTGAGCCAAAAAGGACAGAATTTTTTAAAGTACATATCCCTGCTGCAGACTCGAGCCAAAGAATCACATCTAATGCTGAGCGTGCCAAACGAGATCTGAGGGGTTAGCAGGCAGCAAGGGATCATGGGAGTGGGAGGAGCTCAAGCCTAGAAGCTGTATGTAAAGTTGCCGGTTCAGATCTGATGCCAGATGATAACGACCCAAGAGTGAGGAATAGTGACATGCATAACATCACATTTCCAGCTTTAACATTATCAGGTAAATGTCTTCTCAGGTAAATGATTCTGAGTTTGTGGAGATTTCTTCTTCTGAGTGTCCCTTGGAAAAAAAATTTCTTTCTGAAATGATACTCTAGGATGAACCAGTAGTTTCAGTGGGAACATAATGGCACTGCTATTTTTTTTGAAAAAAATAATTTGAGTGGTGTGACAATGGACTTTGGTCTCTGTTGTGAGCTGTCAATTCTCATAATAGATGCAGTAGCTGTTGCTATGGAAGATGCATCTGCTGAGTCATAAACACACTTCAAAAAGAAAGTTCAGTTTCTTGAAACAATGTGTGTGTGTGTGTGTGTGTGTGTGTGTGTGTGTGTGTGCACACATTCAGAAAAGATTTTGCCCCTCAAAAGAAGGAAAATGGCAATAATCTTACTTATTCTCACATGAAGAAAGCAAAAACTAATATGCAAGCTTGACAATTAAGAATCCTAAATAAAGTGTGGTAGAGGAGTACAATTAAAACTATCAATGGCGTTCCTATCCTTATCACAGGGGGAGGGCTAAGAATTTACCAAAGGAAACATTGCATGGTAGAACTTTATGCAAGTTATCTGCATTCTTAGGGGTTACAGGCTGGCTGCTAGGCATGTTGAAAGTGGTAAAAGCATCCTCCAAAGCTGGATGAACATCAAAAACTGAAGCAGGTTGAGGGAATTCCAATTGAAATGAATCATTTTTTTCCATAAAAATAGGAGTCATTGTGTTCGCACTGAAACAACTGGCTCACCCTATAACACCATTTCAGAAAGAAATTATATTTTCCAAGGGACACTCAGAAGAAACTCTCCTTAAACTCAGAATCAGTTACCCGAGGAGAAGAAAGAAATTGTTCCCTCGCAATAAATTTCCCTGTTCATCATACTGGAATCCTTAAAAATGAAGAATCCCCATTTCTCTTACCAGTAAATCCAGAAAGAGAAAAGTTAGACTCAGAAGTAAGGCATGAGCAAAACCCAATAAATCATACCTGTAAAAGAAACAGATCCAGGAGAATATACAAAGCTAAAAGTTAAACATTTAACACAAATCCCTCCACAGAAGCAGGATATCAGATAAATCATTGCAGGGAAAGGCATCTCAGTCCAGCTAGGCAGAGAAGGGCACCCCAGTCCTTCTTCAAAGAAAGTACAGTTTTGTACCTACCACAAATGTAGATGTTAGAGTGTATTCACTGCTGCAGTCATTACACTTGGGTTATCCTGCCGTCACACAGTCCCGCAGTCGGCCAGAGTTCCAAAGTCTTAGTCCGGCATCAGTTGCTGTCGCTTCTTCCCTGACATCAGTGCGCAAGGGGTATACAAGATGCAGCCGATGCCATTTTCTTCAGTTTTTCTTGCCCCAGATGTCAGGTGTCCCCAAATAGGTAGGCAATATCTATTGCTAATAAAACATACATAAAAGGTAAAACCAAAACCTTCAGTTACCAGCAAATACACCACATAGGTAGTATAGGGCAGAAAGGTATAGATAACTCCCAGCTAAGAAAGAGGGGATGGAGGGAGGGTAACCTGGACTGCAGTAGCGAATACACTCATCTACATTTATGGTAGGTACAAAACTGTACTATGTTTTGTGTTTCACTGCTGTAGTCATTACACTTGGGTTGAATCCCAAAGCTGAGGTAGGGTGGCTGGTTCTATAGAGGATTTGGGGTGGCTATGAGGCCCTGCAGCAATGCAGTGGCAAAGCCAGCTCTGGATTTAGAATAAAGAGGCAAGTGATAATGTTTGGTAAAGGTGTGCACTGAACTCAAAGTTGCAGCTTGCAGGATATCTTTGGTAGGTACTCCTCTAAGGTAGGCAGTTGAAGTGGCTGTTGCCCTGGTGGAATGTGGCCTAATGTTGCTAGGTACAGTTTTCCCATGCTGTGTGTAGCAGAAATGGATACAGTGTCCTATCCACTTTGAAATGGTATGCTTTGAAAAAGCCTTTCCCTGTGATCCTGCAGCACATGCTACAAACAATTGCTCAGTTTTCCTGAAAGCTTTTGTTTTGTCCAAGTAGAAACGTAGCTGTATGTGTATGTCCAATGAATGCAGAAGTCTCTCCCCCTTTATTCTGGAGATTTGGATAAAAAGTTGGCAAGTGACTAGTTTGGTTAAGAACCACACTGGAGACCACCTTTGGCATAAATGAAAGGTTTGTTCTTAAAGAAAACCTGTCTTGATGAAAAATGATGAAAGGCTCCACTGCCATTAATGCCTGTAACTCAGACTCTTCCTGCTGAGGTTATTGCCAGAAGCAGAGCAGTTTTCCATGACACATTTTAGTTCTGCTGAATTGGCTGGCTCAAAAGGAGGTAAAGTTAGTTTTTCCAAGACAAAACGGAGGTCCCAAGTTGGTGTTGGTGCTCTCCGGGGCGGTCTTATGTTTTTAGCCCCTCTGGGGTACTGTTTTAGCAATGGATGAGAGAAAATAGGAGGATCTGTGTTGGAATGAGCCGAGATGGCAGAGGCGTGGATCTTAATGGATGAAAAGGATAGGCCTTTGTCCAGCATCTCAGTTAAGTATTGTAATAGCCGAGGAATATTTGGGACAAGAGGGTCAAAGCTTTAAGCCTGGTTCCAGGCACAGAATCTCTTCCATTTTTCTGAGTAGGATTTCCTGGTGCTAGGCCTCCTGGCCTCCAAAATGACATCCATAACAGCTTTAGAGAGAGGTGTTGTCTGCTTGACTAAGGAATCCGCCATGCAGCCAGGTTTAAGGTTTAGAGCTGACTGTGCAGGATCTGATTGTTTTGTTGAGTCAAAAGATGCGGAATTTGAGGTAAAATCCATGGAGGGCCTTGAGCTAAGTTCTTTAAGATTGGGTACCAGTGCTGGCGTGTCCAGTCTGGGGCAATCAGGATCATTTTTGGCTTTTCTTGCCTGGCTTTTAGGAGTACCTTTGAAAGGAGAGGCAGTGGTGGGAAGGCATAAACTTTTAGGCCTTTCCAGCTGAACGAAAGAACAGCCACTTTCCATGCTTGTGTGTGGTAAGCCCTTGTGCAGAAATTCTGTAGTTTGCAATTCATTGGGGAGGCAAAAAGATCTATGTCTGGGCTCCCCCATTTTTGTGTTATCATGCTGAATACTTGTGGATTTAATTTCCACTCGTGAGGATCCATGATGTTTCTGCTCAAGTCGTCTGCCAGAATATTTTTCTTTCCTGGCAGGAATTGTGCTTGCAGATGAACTTGATAGGTTAGAGCTGTGTTCCACAAGGTCATGGCTTGTCTGCAGAGGGGATAAGGAGGAGTGCCCCCTTGCTTTTTTATGTACCACATGACTATGGTGTTGTCTGTCTTTAGTAATAGTTGTCCTGGATGCAGAAAGTCCTTGAAAGCTGTTAGGGCATTTTGTACAACTAGCATCTCTTTTTGATTGATGTGAAGATGCATTTGGTCTGCGGCCCACTTGCCCTGAATACATTTTCCTGCCATGTGTGCTCCCCAGGCGTAATCCGAAGCATCTGTTAGTGTCTGCCTGGCTGTGGGTAGAGTGAAAGGCTGTCCTTTGTTGAGGTGACATGCCTGTGCCCACCATCAAAACTCCTGTTGTAGGCAGGGAATAAGTGGTATTACTGCTTCCAAATTGTGACAGTGTTGAGTCCAAACACTTTTTAGGTACCATTGTAATTTCCTCATATGCAGTCTGGCATATGGTATTAGTAGTATGCAGGATGCCATGAATCCCAAGGCCTGCAGAATTTTTCTTGCAGGGAGTTGGGTTTGTTGCCATCAATTGAAAGTACTGAGTCAGTTGTCTTTGCTTATCTGGTGTGAGATAAGCCATCTGGGTCGTTCTATTTAAACTGGCACCCAGGAATATTATCTCTTGTGAGGGCACTAGTTTTGACTTCTTTTCATTTACTGTGCACCCTAGGCAAATTAGCAATCTTTTTACAAACGCCAGATGCTTTAGAAGAACATCCTTGCTCTCTGCTTGAATAAGGCAGTCGTCCAAGTATGGATATATTTGAATTCCTTTTTGTCTGCAGAATACAATTACTGTTGCCAGGCATTTTGTGAAGACCCTGGGTGCAGTAGATAAGCCAAAGGGCAGTGCAGAGAATTGGTAATGCATTGAACCAGTTATGAATCTGAGGTATCTTCTGCAATTTTGTCTGATAGGGACATGCAGGTATGCCTCTGAGGTCCAAAGTTACAAGCCAAGCCTTCTTGCCCAGCATGGGAAGAAGCTGCTGAAGTCAACATTTTGAATTTCGGAACATCCAGGTAAGTATTTAGAGTTCAAAGGTCCAATATGGGTCTCCAGGCTTTGTCCTTTCTGGGGACCAGGAAAAGTCTCGAGTAAAATCCTTGTCCTTGTTCCTGTCGTGGTACTTTTTGAATAGCTCTCATGTCCATGAGTGCTGTAATTTGTTTTTGTGCCTCTGCCCATTGATTTGGTGGCAGGTCTGGCATTGGTGGCAGGTCTGGCTAAAGCCTTGGTAGAGTGTGAAAGTGGAACCTGTAACTTTGAGACACAATATTCAGAACCCATTTGTCTTGGGTGATTATATGCCAATTTGGTGAAAAAAAGTGCTAGTTTTCCACCTAAGGGAGCTTCCAAAAGGTAAGTGCTTGGCATTTGAAGGGGAAGTCATTGGGACTGTTTCCTATAAGGTTGTGACTGTCTTCCTCTCCTACTGGGGTTGAAGCACCCCACTGTTGTGGTCTGTAAGAGTTTTGGGGCTGAGATCTGCCTCTTGGGTGTCTGCATCTGCCTCTTTGTGGTCTGTCTGACACCGGAAAGGACCAATTTTTGGAGGGACAATTTCTGCTAAATCGAGGTGGCTGTATCTGTAAGAAATCCTTCACTGTTTGCATAGATTTTGCCTTATCCTCCATTTTCTTTAATATCTCTTCTGCCTTAATACCAAATAAAATCCTGCTGTAAAGGAGCATCCGATAATTTTGCCTTAACATGATCAGGTAAACCTTGTTCTTTTAACAAAGCATGCCTTCATATCACAGATCCTGTAACTGCTGCTCTACAAGAAGCCTCTAATGAATCAAAACCACACTGCAGAGTATGTTTTCACACTTGTTCAGCTGCATGCAATAAATCCTGCATTTCCTTATAGTCAGGATGTTCTGAACTTGTAAGCATTTTCTGTTTTAACAGACACATTAAACATTGTTGATATTTAAGCATGTGAAACTGGCAATTTAAAGCCCTCACTGCTAAAGTTGCAGAAGTGTAAACTTTCTTCCCCCATCTGTCTAATGTTCTAGAGTCCCTGTCAGAGGGAACTGGATTTTTAGCTGTGGAAGCCTTTACCCCTTTGGGAGCCTGGAAAATAGTTTCTGGGTCAGCAACAGGGTTTTTATAAAGAAATTTGTGAGAGTCAGGGACTCTGTATTACCTGTCTGGCTTGACTGGAGCAGGAGGCAAAGAATCAGGGTTTAAACTGGATTCAGAGAACACATCATCCACAATATCTAACACTGGCGGAATAGCAAGGGGCCTGTGCTGAGGCAATAAAAGAAAGTCTCTGAGCCTTTTCTTGGATTCTGAGTAATCCTGGCCCTCCCAGTGGAAATGCTCCCTCATGGTATGTAAAGTTTCCCCAAAAGAGCAATCCTCAGGAGGAGAGGCTGAAGGAAATGATTCTTCAGCATCAGAGTCCTCATAGGGGGTAAAGAGTATCCCTGGTCTGAAGAGGAATCAGAAGAAATGGAAACCTGGTCAGAGGAATCATAGTCTGCATCCTGCCTAGGCCTTTTATCTGGAGGGGGATGGGAACCCCTGATCAGAGTAATTAAGTCTTCGGCCATTTTAACCATCTATTTTTTAGGCATGGAGGCCTGTCCAGGTGAATACTGTACTTGCTTCTTGTCTTTAATGGAGTTTTAGACTTGGCTGTAGATTTAATGGTAAGTTGTGAAGGTCTGAAAACCCCTCAGAAGCAGACGCCTGTTCAGCGGCTCCAGACCCATCTGAGGCTTTAGTTTCAATAGGCCTAATACCTTGAGTTTCCAGAGACCTAGACATCTCCACGTGGGAGTCGGAGGCAGCCTGTGGCTCTGAGGTAGCGGGTGTCAGGGGCTGTGAAAGCACCTCACTGAGAACCAGCAAACCAGCAACTGGCCTAGAAGAGGCTTCATCGTCAGTTTTGGGCCTCGGATGCCTGTCCTTATCCTTGCATTTTTTGTGTATTCCGGTTGTCGGTTGTTCCGACGGCATGGTATAATTGAACCTTCTGCCAAAGTAATGGCGAGCAAAGTCAAACCGACGTTTAATAGTGAGTTTGTTAAATCTAGCACAAAAACGATAACTAGTGATGTCGTGGTCTGGGCCTAGGCATGGAATACAGTAAGAATGAAAATCCTTATGAGGTATTTGCTTCCCACAAGAAATACAATTATTAACTTTTACTGACATCGGTCTGAGGCAAGAAAAGTTTCCCCAACGGGGTATTTAGCTTTATTGAAGACTTCGGTTCTGAAATTCGAATTGAAAATCTCAGGAGTCGGCCGACCGGCACTTGCAAACTGCTTTTGCTTTGGGCACTGCGTGCCAAGAAAGACTGAAGAAAATGGCATCGGCTGCATCTTCTATACCCCTGGCGCACTGATGTCATGGAAGAAACGACAGCAACCGACGCCGGACCAAGACTTTGGAACTCTGGCCGACTGCGGGACCGCCTGACGGCAGGATAACCAAGTGTAATGACTGCAGCAGTGAAACACGATGAACATCAAGAGCAGTTCTCCCTTGTCTACCAAATGACATAGCCACAGAAGACATATCTAACTCTTATTCCATGCTGGCTGAAGGGACTATACCACAGGAAACCAAAGAAAATGATGAGTGGTCTGAGGAACAAGAAACAGCCACTGTATGGTCATCCATCTATGGTCGAGGTTAAATACTTGCATGCTGGAAGGGCAAAGGCTGAATGGAAATTTTCTTTGTGGCTGCAGGAAGGAAGAACTAAGGAACTGGTAAGCTGTTCCATGGCCGAGCCAAGAAGGAAGCTTGAAGTCCAGGTAAAACAACAGCAGTCAGTAGAAAGGGTAATATTCTCACCTCAAAAACACTGTCACAAGTACTATATAGACCTTCCTGAGACATGAGCACAATTTACAAGTTTTCTTACAAAAAGGAAGGAGTAACCATTAAAATAAAATTAAATTACTACCACAAGGCAGTTTTACATAAACAGTCATAAAAAAATCTGTGAAAGGTCACCCCTAAGGGACCTTCTGTCCAGCAATGGAGAAATGCTAGTCGACGGTTTATCCTCAAATGTCCACAAGTAGAGCACTCTTTGGTGGCATGGAAGCTCTGAAGGGCTTGCTGCCAAGACTGCTTATTTTATCCAGATTTGTTAAAGATCTCAATGGTCAGGATGCACAGAAGATGCCCTTAAGCTTTGGAATGTGGCCAATGTATATCCTATGCAGGCTATAACCAGCCAAGGCTACTGAAGCGGTGATCAAATGAACAATTGTAGCTGGCAAATAAATCTCGTACAATTAGAAGAATAGATAAAAAAAAAACATTTAAGCATAATTTCTCTTTCACATTTTGTAAATGTTTAAATCTGAAAAAAAAAAAAAACATGTACAAGGTATTCACTTCTAGATTCTCAATTTGATCTACAGATTGTTCATACAAAAGCTAGTAACAAAACTTCTACAGATTCCAAATTTTCTTCTGTTACTCCGCATTTTGAAAGAGAAAGCCATTCTGACAGTGAAAGACACTGTCACGCTTCCACTCTAACTCATGTCAAAATGGAATTAATTACTTGCATAGGTGTGTCACCTGGAATTTTAAATGCCTTGTCAAATAGTTTCACTTTCTTACATGCTTTTTATTCTTCATCTAACACACCAGGTGCAGTTGAACATCACAACTACCCTCTTGGCACGAGCTCTGATTGTTACGTTCACACCAATCCAAAATGCATTTACATGTCTGGTAACAAATTATCTGCCAGGAAAAGTTTAACTGGCAGCTGATTTTTTTTTAAACTTGAAAATTCCTAGAACATAATTTTTAATTTAAGTTATAAAATTCTATATGAATCATTTCTGCGTCACTAAGTTCCTGCAAAGGTTCATGGCTCATTAGGTACAGGCACTATTAATCAACTTTAAAGCTTGGTATCCAAAAACCGTGACTAGATTCTCTTATTTACTCAGTAAAATATTCTCCCTTATTCCTGACTATAACATACTCAAAGAAGAGATTAATCTTTTCATTATCTTCTCAACCAAACTAATGACCCCCACACCTAGACCTTATCTGGAAAAAACCTCCATCACAAATTAATAATGGCAGTAGCCTTGCCTGGTTCCCCCTCAGGTTTAGCCTATCATGATATTATCCAACTCACTATCAGGCATTCTGAAAGAATAGTTCAATCTTACTCACTCCCACTACTCGTACACAATATTAATTTCAGTATTTAGCTACACAGAAAGCTCTATTCTACTACAGCAAAAGTACAGTTATGCAAGCAAACATACCATAACAGTAGATGGCTGAATGATCGCTTCTGCAGTAGTCTTAGATATTAGAGTGGGAAAAGGGAATCTAATCATTTGTGCATCAGCACCAGTTTATTAAAGAATTCAAAGAATTATTCTAGGACTCAGCCTTCTTTATTCACTTCTGTAGCAACTGCAAATCTGGAAGCTTAGAACAATTCTGTTCAAACCTACCACATACTCAAATCAGAAAAGTTCCACTGTAATGATACTTAATTTCTTTTAAGGAGAATAGAGATCCCTTGTCTCCTAATAATAAAACTCAAATCCACAGTGTCAACTCCTTAAGAAACAAAAAGTTCCAAATGGTAAAAAGAAAGGGAGCTTGCTCTCCAGTGTTTGACTATAATTGTGGATAGGACTGGCAAAGAGAAGGCATGTAATGGCAAAGTGTTCTTTTGTGGCTAAATGAGAGCTGTGACCCATTGGCCATCTACAAAAATGATGGTGCCAAAAGTAAGAAATGTCCAGATGCCCAAAATCTGTCTGAAAAAGAATATTCTTGTTCTTTAAGCTGCTCATGATGTGCATGATCTTGTGTTACTGAGAGGAAGAAATCAACTTGGAATTAACTGATAAGGCTACAGGCACTAGGTTTGAATGACAAAGGTGTGAATATCAGTGAAAACAATGGAGATGAACCCAGCATCAAATACATGCAAAGAAGGCAACAAGGAAAGAATGTAAAGGAAAAGCTACAAAATGTCCATATTCTGCATTAAAGATGGACACCGACTCCTTCAACATCATAAAAGCTGTACTAGTGTTCCCAGACATTTAAATTTCATCCTGTTCTGAACAGCCACCCTAGAGAAGCATCAACATGAGCTCCCCATCCTGCTGGTCAAGAGTCCCCTTAACTCAACCAGTGAAGAATCCTATGAAACTTGGGAACAGGAGAAAAATCAAGGTGCTTGAAATACTACTAAGGCCTTCCCCTCATCTTGCAGAGATTTCAAAGGCTTGGCAGCTGCAGAAGCAAACAAGCAGAGTCTTATCAAGAGGAGGATCCAACACTTAGCCTTAATGTCATCAGGCTGGAGACAAAGCCAACAGTAGCATAAGGAGTCTTAACATGAAACTGCACTCAATGCAAGCATTGTTTCCCTGTAGGATGCTGACATTTGTGCAGTCAATGAAACCTGGCTGAAAGCTGTGGACAGCACCCCAACCTTACCAGGTTACTCATCATACCATATGTTCAGACCCCAAACAGAGGGCTACAAAGCCAAAGGAGGTGGAGTTTCAATATTTATCAAAGACATGCACACCTCCAGGCTGGTCAAATGGTATGATGTACAGGTGACATTCCAAGTGTCGTTAACTGTTGACAAAACACCTATTCAAATCATAGCTAGCTACAGACCCCCAACCATGACTCAGGACCCCTACTTCACCTATCTGGACTTACTTGAATCCATCAAGATTCAACCCTCTACCCTCATCCTGGGTGACTTTACCTACCCATCCACAGAACGGAAGACCTATTCTAGCAAAAACATGAATGCCCAGAGATTCCTCGACTTTGTCAATGCCAGTGCATTGGATCAGCTGGTCGACACCTTACGAGAGGTGAAAATATCCTGGACCTGGCCCTAACCAACATGAGTAGTACTGTAACATTCCTACAGTGTCATCCTCCTTGGTAAGATCTGATCAAAAAGTAATCACTTTTGAAGTCATCATTTCCCCTGCCCCCCCCCCCCCCAATCAGGGTCAAACAAAAAAACTTTTCCAAAGCTGACTACAATCTCCTCAGAGCAGGAATAAGCAGCTCCACAGCCATCATCCCTTCAGTTGGTACAGGTACTAATGTCAAAGCCTACACCAAAAAAACTATATGAGCACCTACATAGCTGTATGGACTCTGCAATACCTGACTGGACCAAATCAACTTCCTCAAAGAAGAGTAAACCTGTCTGGTGGACAGCAACAATAAACAAACTCTATAACACTAGGAAATAATTGCTGTCCAGGGCCAAGAAGGAGCAGGTGCCAAGTTGGAAGCACTCTCTCCTTTGTCTGATCAAGCAAATAAGGTCACTGGTGAAATCCTCTATGGCTAACAGAGTCCAAATTGGCCACATCCACCAAGGACAATCACAAGGCTTCCTTCACATATGTCTGCAATCTCAAAGGCAACACCCAAATCTGCTCTGAACTGGTGGTCAATAAAAAAGTACAGTTGTGTACACTTACCATAAATGTAGATGTTAGAGTGTATTCACTGTTGCAGTCATTACATTTGGGTAATCGGCTGGCAGGTTGCCCTCAGTCGGCCTGAATAACAAGTCTTGGGTCCTGTTTCAGTTGCTGTCTCCTCTTCCATGACGTCAGGTCATCAGGGGTATAAAACATGCAGCTGACGCCATTTTAAATCAGTTTTTCTTGCCCCAGATGTCAGGTGCCCCCCAAATGGGGGCAAAAAATTGGTTTCGTATCGGTATTTTAAAGATATGAACTCAGATAGATCCAAATATATATATATATATATATATATATATATATATATATATATATATATATATATATATAAACTGAAAATATATAAATGCACTTTAGAAACATAAAATTTACCTTCAACTAAAAGCAAATACATCACAAAGGCTTTTGAGTATAGTGAAGGAAAGAAAAGGTATAGAAAGGGGGCTGGCTGGTGGGTAATCCCGACTGCAACAGTGAATACACTCGAACATCTACATTTATGGTAAGTGTACACAACTGTACTATGTTCTTCGTGTTTCACTGCTGCAGTCATTACATTTGAGTAGAATCCCAAAGCTATGGATGGGAGGATGGAACTAAACGGCATTAGGAATAGCTATAAAGCCCTGCAGGTCTGCAATGGCAAAGCCTGCCCTGGATTTAGAGAAGAGAGGTAAATGATAATGCTTTGTGAATGTATGAACTGAGCTCCAAGTAGCAGCTTCTAGAATGTCTCTGGTAGGGACCCCTTTGAGAAAAGCTGCTGAAGTTGAGGCAGCCCTGGCGGAATGGGATCTGATCCCCTTGGGCACAGGTTTACCATGGTGCAAGTAGCAGAAATGAATGAAATGGCTTATCCATTTAGAAATATTCTGCTTTGATATAGCGTTCCCCTCTGATCCTGCAGCAAATGCTACCAGTAGTTGCTCAGACTTAGAGATTTTGTCCTGTTTAAGTAGAATCTTAGTTGTCTGTGTACATCCAAAGAATGCAGAATCCGCTCCCCCTTGTTCTGCGGATTTGGGGAAAAAGTTGGCAGGTGAATGGTCTGGTTAAGAGCCACACTGGATATCACCTTAGGCATAAAAGAGGGATTGGTCCTGAGGGCCACCCTGTCCGAGTAAAAAATAATGAAAGGCTCCACTGCCATGAGAGCCTGTAGTTCTGAAACCCTTCTAGCTGAAGAGACTGCCAAAAGAAAAGCAGTCTTCCAAGAAATTTTATATCCGCAGTAGCTGCTGGTTCAAAAGGAGGCAGGGTGAGTTTTTCCAGCACAAAACTGAGGTCCCATGCAGGAGTTGGTGCTCTCCTGGGAGGCCTTAAATTTCTGGCCCCTCTGAGATACTATTTTAGCAGGGAATGAGAAAAGAGGGGAAGCTCTGTGTTGTAATGAGCAGAGATGGCAGAGGCATGGATTTTTATTGAAGAAAAAGATAGGTCCTTGTCAAGAATCTCAGTTAAGTACTGTAAAATCTGAGGAATATTGGACTTTGCTATGTCTATTTCTTGTGCTTGGTTCCAAGCACAGAATCTCTTCCATTTATCAGCATAAGATTTTCTAGTACTAGGCCTTCTGGCTTCCAAAATTAAATCCATCACAGATTTACTGAGCGATGTGGTTGATAAAATTAGTTGATTAGCCATGCTGCAAGATTCAGAGTTTGGAGCTGAGTGTGCATAATTTGATAGTTCTGCTGAGACAATAGATGAGGTGTTTGAGGCAAGTACCATAGAGGAAGGTGTGACATATTCCTTAGAAGCGGGTACCAGTGTTGGCGAGGCCAGTTGGGAGCAATTAGAATCATTTTTGGTTTTTCCTGTCTGACTTTTAGTAAGACCTTGGAGAGTAGAGACAGAGGGGGAAAGGCAGACTGATAGGCTTTTCCAGCTGAAGAAGGATAGAGCATCCACTTTCCATGCTTTTTTGTGATGAATTCTTGTGCAGAATTTGTCCAACTGATAGAAACGGGGAAGCCCAGACACAGATCTATTTGCCTCTCCCCAAAACTGTGTTAACATGCTGAAAGTTTGTAGATCCAGTTTCCATTCGTGTGGGTCCATAAGATTTCTGCTTAGGTCGTAGGCCAGAGTATTTTGCTTTCCTGGGAGGAATTGAGCTTGAAGATGTATTTGGTAAGTCAAGGCTGTGTTCCACAAGGCCATGGCTAGTCTGCAAAGGGGGTAGGAATGGGTACCCCCCTGCTGGTTTATGTATCACATAACTGTGATGTCAGTCTTTAAATCAGTAGTTGTCCTGGATTAAATAAGTCCTTGAAGGCTGTCAGAGCATTCTGAACAGCTAGCATTTGTTTCTGGTTGATATGTAGATGCATTTGCCCTGGGCTCCATTTGCCCTGAATGCATCTCCCTGCCAGGTGGGCCCCCGAGCATAGTCTGATGCATCTGTAGTTAGGTTTTAGGTGTCAGGGGGTAGAGTAAATGACAGTCCCTTGTTTTGGTGACATGTCTCTGCCCACCAAAGAAACTCCTGTTGCAGGCAGGGAATGAGAGGAATCATTGTTTCCAGGCTGTGACAATGTTGACTCCATAAGCTTTTTAGGTACCATTGAAGTTTCCTCATATGCAGTCTCGCATATAGAATTAATAGAATGCAGGATGCCATGAACCCCAAAGCCTGCAGAAATTTGTCTTGCAGATAACTGGGTTTTTGTTGCCACTTGTTTGAAGTATGTTGTCAATTGCATTTGCCATCTGGGCAGTTGTATTCAAGCTTGCACCCAGGAATGTAATTATTTGAGAGGGTACCATTTGTGATTTATTTTCGTTTATGGTGTACTCTAGGCATGCTAGAAGCCTTTTTACAAACGCCAGATGTTGAAGAAGAGTGTCTCTGTCCTCTGCCTGAATGAGACAATCGTCCAGATAAGGATAAATTTGAATGTTTCTTTGTCTGCAGAATGCAATTACTGGTGCCAGGCACTTTGTAAAGACCCTGGGCACAGTAGATAAGCCAAAGGGCAGTGCAAAGAATTGGTAATGCGAAAAGCCTGCTTTGAAGCGGAGGTATCTTCTGTAAGATTCCCTTATTGGAATATGCAGGTATGCCTCTTAAGTCTAGAGTTACCAACCAGGCATTCTTGCCTAGCATAGGCAGTAGCTGCTGTAAAGTCAGCATTTTGAATTTTGGAATGTCCAGGAACGCGTTCAGAATTGATAAGTCCAATATTGGACGCCATGATTCTTCTTTTCTGGGTACCAGGAAAAGTCTTACATAAAATCCTGATCCTTTTTCCTTTTCTGGTACCGGTTGACTAGCCCCTATATCCATGAGGGACATTACTTGTTTCTGGGCCTCTGCCCACTGGTTTTGTGGCAGATCTGGCCATCCGTTTGGAATTGGCAAAGTGTGGAAAGGAAATCTGTACCCCTGGGATACTATGTTTAATACCCACTTGCCCTGGGTGATTAACTACCAATTTTGAGCATGAAGTGCTAGTTTTCCCCCAAAGGGGCTGCCAAAAGATAAGTGCTTGGAGATGGTAGAGGAAAGTCATTGAGATTGCTTACTGTAGGGTTGTGCTTTGTTACCTCAAGATTTGGAGTTGGAGGCACCCCACTGATTTGACCTTTAAGATCCCTGTGATTGATATCTGGAGCCTTTGGCATGCCTGGGTTTGCCCCAAGTGGCTCTGTTGGACACAGAAAAGGACCAATTCTTAGTAGGCCAGTGCCTACTGAACCTAGGGGGCTGCACTTGCAAGAAATCTTTTACAGTTTGCATAGATTTAGCTTTGTCTCCCATTTTCTTTAAAACCTCTTCTGCCTTATTACCAAATAGACTATCATTCTGTAAAGGGGCATCCAACAATTTAGCTTTAACATGACCAGGCAGATTTTGCTCCTTGAGCCAGGCATGCCTTCTTATCACAGATCCAGTTACGGCGGCCCTGCAAGAGGCCTCCAAGGAATCAAAACCACATTGCAAAGTATGCTTTTCAACCTGTTCTGCTGAACGTAATAAATCCTGTAACTCTGTTTTCCACACAATCAGAAATCAACATCATTTTCTGTTTCAGTAAGCCCATAATATGCTGCTGATATTTAAGCATATGAAACTGGCAGTTTAAAGCCCTGATTGCCAAGGCTGCAGACGTATAAACCTTCTTACTCCATCTATCCAGCACCCTGGAATCTCTATCAGAAGGGGTATGATTTTTGGCTATAGAAGCCTTAACACCCTTGGGACCCTGAGAAATAGTCTCAGGATCAGCAGCAGGATTTTTGAAAAGAAATTTGTGGGAGTCAGGAACCCTGTAATATCGGTCTGGCTTACTAGGAGCCGGAGGTAGGGAATCAGGAGCCATGCTGGATTCTGAAAACACATCAACAATGTCTAATACAGGAGGTACTGCCAAAGGCCTATGCTGAGGAAGAAGAAAATCCCAAAGCCTCTTTTTTGATTCAGAGAAGTCCTGACTCTCCCGGTGAAAATGTTCCCTTAAAGTATGCAAAGTCTCTCCAAAAGAGTAATCCTCAGGAGGAAATGCAGATGGGATGGATTCCTCTGCATCAGAATCCTCATAAGGTGGAATAGAAAATTCCTGATCAGAAGAGGAATCAAAAGAAATGGAAACCTGATCTGAAGATTCATAATCAGTGCCTTGCCTAGGCCTCTTAGCGGGGGGGGGGGGTTGGGAACCCCTGATCAAGGTAATTAAATCCTCAGCCATTTTGATCATTTGTTTTTAGGCATAGGGGCCTGAGCACGTGGCTCATGCATCGGATTTTTAAACATAGAAGTTGGTTTTGACCTTGTTTTTGTGGATGGCGTCTGTTTAATATATAAATGTTGAGGCCTGAAAACACCCTCAGAAGCCGGTGCCTGCTCAGCGGCTCTGGACCCATCCAAGGGAGAGACATCCACGGGTTCAATACTTTGTGAATCTCATGGCATACTGGACTCCGAATGGGTCTCAGTAGAGGCCTGCGACTCAAAAGTACCGGGTATCAGGGGCTGCAAAAGTGCCTCACTGAGTACCGGCAAGTGGCTTAGGAGAAGCTTCATCGTCAGTTTTGGACCTCGACGGTCTGTCTCTGTCTTTTTCCTTGCGGTTTTTGTGAACTCTGGTAGCCGGATTGCTACCCGATGACATTTCAGGGTAATTAAATCTTGAACCAAAACATTAAGAAGCAAAAATATACCGACGCTTAATAGTGCGTTGCTTAAATTTAGCACAAAACCGACAGCAAGGCATGTTGTGATCAGGGCCTAGGCAAGGAATACAGTACAAATAAAAATCCTTATGAGGTATTTGCTTCCTACAAGTAATGTAATTATTAACTTTTACTGACATCGGTAAGGAGCAAGAAAAAGTTTCCCCAATGGGGTACTTAGCCTTAGTTTGAAGACTTCAGTTCTGAAACTCGAAAACGAAAATTTCAGGAGTCGGCTGACCGGCACTTGCAAACTACTTCTGCTTCAGGCACCGCGCGATAAGAAAGACTGATTAAAATGGCACTGGCTGCATGTTTTATACCCCTGACAACCGGACATCATGGAAGAGGAGACAGCAACCAACACAGGACCCAAGACTGTTATTTAGGCCGACTGAGAGCAACCTGCCAGCAGATTACCCAAATGTAATGACTGCAGCTGTGAAACACAAAGAACATCCACATACACAGACACCATAGATGCAACCAACCTGCTGCTGGCAGACCCCTGCACCTCCATCAATAAACCCAGACATCCCCAGCACCTGCCCCCCTCCCCTCATCACCAGGGAGCAGGTCCTTAATGATCTCCCAAAGGCAAAAAATACACAATCTCCATGGGACCCAATAACATCCCTGGCTGTATCCTACATGAACTCAGGCCTGACCTCTCAGCTCCATTAGACACCCTTATTCAACCAAAGCCTGAGCACCGGCTTCATCCCAGCTGAATGGAGGACAGCCACAGTCACCCCTTTATGCAAAGGTGGAGCGTGCACTGACCCAGGCAATTATAGGCCCATCAGCCTAAGTAGTCTGATCTGCAAGGCCATGGAACGCATCATGGACTTTATAAACAAGGACATTGGCAACCTCCAAATGCTTGACCCCACACAGTTTGGTTTTGTCAAACAGAGATCATGACTGTTAAACTTGGTCGACTTCTTTGAAATGGTCACCAAAGCCATGGACGAGAGGAAGACAGTTAACACCGCCTATCTTGACCTAGCCAAAGCCTTTGACACTATTCCTCACTCAGGCATAATAGATAAACTCTCCCAGCTAGGCATCAACCCGTATGTTACTAGATGGGTAGCTAACTGGCTCACTGACAGAACCCACTCAGTCAAAGTAGGGGAAGCCACCTCTAGTAGCAGACCCATAATGAGCAGTGTACCCCAAGGACCGGTCTTGGGGCCTCTTATTTGGGATATATTTTTCTGAGATGCAAGCCAAAACCAGTGGGCTGTGGCTAAATAAGTTTGCAGATGATTGCAAGCCGAGTGCTGTCTTAAAATTTCCCTAGTGATGTGAACATCCTCCAAGAGGGCCTTACCCAAACTAATGACTGGTGCAAGAAGCATGGCCTCAAACCGAATGCCAAGAAATGCATCATTATCCCCTTTGGGGAAAAAGGTCATCTCCATTAATTATTACATTAATAGCAATGTACTAAAAATGCAATCAGTCGTGAGGGACTTGGGCACCCAGGTTGAAAGCAACCAGACTTTTAACCACCACACTGCCTCGGTTGTACGGAAAGATTTCTACATGGCCCACCTCATAAATAAGGTTATTTCATCCAGGAACAAGGAGGTTATAACATCTCTGTACTCCTCCCTTATCAGACCCATTATCAAATACAATGCCTCCTTCGGCATGTACCTTGCCAAGCACATCCAGCAGTTGGAGACCACAGAGGTTCCTAACCAGGAAAATCCCAGGTCTCAAACACCTATCCTACACAGATAGGCTAAAAGCCCTGTCCCTCTACTGCTCAGAGGGGATCTGTGTTGGACATACAAGGCCATTTCAGACCCAGCCTTGGAGTGGTTGCATACCGGAAGACAAACTCCACTCACGCAACCTACACACAAGGCCTTAACCTGGTCTGTAACATTAACAGAACTTGTGGGCAGGATAGATTTGTATCCCACAGACTCCCTCTACATGTCAAGCAGGGTACCGCTATAGCACTCTAAGAGGAACCTGGATGACTGGATGGGAAACAGAAAATATACCCCTGGGGTCCCTGCTAGGCAGGGAAACAGGTGCTTACTTTAAGGGAACATG
>NC_056743.1:1062981260-1063121260 GCF_019279795.1 Protopterus annectens
TTGCAAGATCTGCAAAAACTTGGGGTCATCAAGAGAATAGTAGAGAATTAATCCTTTCATAAAGTACATCTTAAAACATTTTGCATAAGGGTTCTGAATCAAAATAATTTCATGGCCACCTCAAAATCTCAAAATTAATTTTGATGGTGTTCGCCTGGGAGGGAAAAGGTTAGAAATTACATTGCTGAGAACCTTGCATACCATGAAGTTATTGATGGCATATTTAAAACTGTGTGATATGATTCAACAAGGCTGAGGGGTAGAGGTTCTAATGAATGACAAGGTAGAAAGACGCACTGAAAACACTAGTGTCTAAAAACATCATATTGACTAAATGCAGATCAAGACAGAGGGAAATGGGTGTCAAGTAAGCCAACATTATAGGTGCTGGCATTAGAAAATACACCATCAATAATTTCATGGTATGCAGAGCTTATAACAGTATTATAAAAAGGAGGAAAGAACTTGTGGCCAATGTCTTGATCACTTTGATAATCATCACCAATACAGTGCACAATAATTCAGCAATACATTCTGTGGCTAAGCTTAAATTAAGCAATTTAAAAAGGGGTTTGTCAAGGGTATGTTTGGCATTATTTACAGCTTCCTGGTATGCTGAGTTCTATGGAAGTACTTATGATCTTTGACAGCATCTTCAACACATGTTCCTTGGTGATAAGAGGTGTAAGGAATTCTGAGAAATGCTGAGTTTGAATAAATGTTTTGTGTGTGACCCCAGCAGTTAGAGACTCATCAGCTTCAGGAGCCTAAGCTGCAAAGCTATGCAGCACACCATAACTGATCTCAATTATATCAAACAGTTCAAGTTAGATTCTCACAGTTCTGTTTTATTTAACCAGAGATCCTTCCTATTGAACCTAGTTGATATCTACAAGGTCACAGTGGTCTTGCTAGTCACACAGTGTATCTTGACATAGGCAAGACATTTGACACCATACCTCATGCAGACATTTGAGTAATCTCAACAATTTAAATATTGATCCTCATGTGGTAAGATCAATAGGAAACCTACATAGCCTGGGTAAGAGCCGTCTTATTTGTAAGTAAATATGGAGATAACCAGTAGAGTCTCCCGTACTCTACACTGGGAGCCATCCCTTTTGGCATGGACTTCTCTGACCTACAAACGGATGACCAGCACCTGCTAAGTCCGCAGGCAAGACCTCTCTCTCTAGCACCAGTACCTACAGAAAGAACTCTTCCAATTTTAATGTGCTCAAACTGTATGCAAAACCATGCAGGATCACTTCAAGCAGTAATGTCAGACAGGGACGTCTCAGTGGTACTGTGAAGCCCAGTGCCACAGATGGGGTCCCCCCCCTTTTTGGATATTTATTTCCCTGCAGTGTCTACCATGTCAGGCATTTTTGTGCTTAGAAATGGGCCGTCAAGCTGATTGTTTATGTAGTATACATTTATTTTTCTATACTTTTGGTACAATAATGTTTGAAAGTTGGTGTAGGATATTTAATTACTGTTGGAAATGTTTTACATCTAACATATAAAAAAAAGTTACACAGAACAGATCATTCAGTATTCAGCAGTACACCATTTCTCAACTTTGGTTGAACAAAAATCTGTTTCCCTCAAAGTTTCTACAATCGCAAGGACAGGTGGTGTGCTGAATATGAAGTGAACCCAGACTTATTCCCAAATTATACAATAACAATTTCTCTTTTGAAACTTGCACAGAATTTCAAAGTGTTGAAAAGCACTAAAATTCAAGTATTATGGATGTGACAAGTTCTCCTCTTCCATCTGCATCTCACAGTTTACACAACGTAACCCCCCACCATAAAATTTGGAAACATTTTAAAGAAGCAGAGATAAAACAAGTTACTTTCCAGATCACTTCAGCAAACTTTGAATAGTAGTGAGAGGAAGCACTGGTACTTAGCTAAGAAAGCGCAACAGAAGGTACTTTGTGGGAAACTTTAGATATATTCATACTTCCAAGAACCAAAATAAAATCTCACAGTAACAAACTCCTCTCTAATGCAATCCAACTCGGTCACTACAGAACAGTTAAATGGCAAACAGTAGAGGATATGATCCTGAAGTTTATTCACACAATTTTAAATTTCAATAAAATGCATCTAATCCTGAGACTATGATTAAACACAGGACAGAATCTCACTAAAAACAGATACCAAGCAGAAATGTAATAAAATCATGCTAAAATCATATTTCCTTTCAGTAGGTCTTAAAAACACACAGCAGCCAATTTTTTTTTACTATACGCAGCATGGAAAGGTAAAGTTGCCTTTAGTAAGTTTCACTGACAAACAGTAAAGAATAATGCCCTTTTTAAATGCAGAACAATCTGAAAAACAGTTCGGACAAGTTAAGTATAGCCGTGGCCAAAACCATAAACAAAGTAAAAACATCAGCTTATAATAATTGTTGTATTTTAGCAGTACAAGCCTCTGGCATTACTTGTGTCTGGCCCAAAGTGAGAACGGAATTCTTGAAATGCTCTAGATAAAGAGAAAGCAAAGAAACGCTGCAAGACATTTAGAAATGAAGACACTACTCGTCCATTATTTTACTTCCTATTCACCACTATTCAGGAAAGTATTCCCCCCTATGAACTTCTCACAGAAGTGCATCTTAATAGGAAAACTGTTAAAATATGAGGTTGGTTCCAATTCTCACTAACAGCAGGTAATGCATCATTAAACTTGCAGGAGTATTCGAGGTCTACTTAGGAAAAAACATTTCAGACAGAACTGCTCTCCTGGAGGGGCTATTACCAAATACATGAAAATGGGCAAGACAATTACGAAAATTTCATGGCATTTTTATGGACTCCACACATTACTAGTGAATGTCAAAATGCGGCTTAGCAGTAATAGTCACATGCCTTCTCAGGAAATGCCAGCAAACTATATATTATACAAACACACACATATTTATAAATATATATCTATACATCACTATACAAGACTGTATGTATAATCCCACTGTAACACTGAACCCAATGGCTCCCCTACCTGCCTGGCTCATTTGTTCAGCAGTAGTGGGAACAGAGAATCCTTTGGTTAGCCAAAGCCCCTATGGACCATCAGTTCCTGCCTGAAAATCCAATTAATTTCATCCACTCTACATCAAGAGTTGTGGAGATAGGAAAGTGGGTCAGCTTGTTTGTCCTGCAGGTTGACCTACCCACTTTCTTAGCAGAGCACTACCCCCCCCCCCAACACAGCTGGTCCTCCAAGCTCCACTAAGGGGAAGACTGCCCATTCATGCTCAGTTCCCTACAACCTACTGTGCAACTGCACAAAATACTGTGGAATCACTAGGCTCAAGCTCCATGGGATGGTACGCCTTCTGTTCCCACCAGGTGTCACCCATATATGACAAGCCAGAGATGCATCCCTTCACCACAAAATGGCAGAGACAGAAATTGCTAGTCTCTTCCATTTCCCCCGACCCCACTCCTACCCCAGTAGCTCATTCACGTGCTTTGTTTGGCTTGCAGTGTAACCTCTGCCATGGAAATGCCAGTAGACTGCTGATGTAGACAATGTGTGTTTATACATTATGAAGACATCCTAAGAAAAATGATACGCATACTTATGAATGAGCTCCATCACCAAGTCTGGCATCATGACAGGTACAGTGCACATAAAATGCTTTGGAATTCATGTAAATTCCAGTCTACTCTCCAAATGTAGTTCATGTCATACTACTCCCATTATGATACAATATCTTTACTTTACAATGCCCACTCATTTGTGTGCTTTGGTTATGACCACATTTGCAAGAATACCCCATAACTAATAAAGATGGTACTTCGTTATTGACCGTTAATGCCAGAGGATCTGTTCAAAGTAGATCTTGCTTCAGTTGTAGGTCAATACTAGGTTGTTGATCCAGTGAACCATCAGCAGCCTAGCCACAATACCCCAAAACTACAGGTTCCCATTGTCAATACTAGATAAATCCCCTTCAATTAGGGCTTGACGGCCCATCCAGGTTACACTTAGGATCAAGGAGCTAATCTGCTCTACTGACAAAGGATGTCTATTCCATAAGACAGAATATCTGGGATATGTATCTATCACACCAGAAGGCCCCATTTCTATATCAGTGGAAGTTAAGATCCACTTAGTGGGTGTTGAGGGCATTATTTTTTAGCAGATATGCAAGGGGTTGCATAGACTGGATTCTTCTAAGCTTTGTAGGCTAGATGGAAGTCACCTTTCAAAAGTCTGTCAGAAAATAGTGCTTTAAGACAGTCTGGATAGATAAATCATGGCCTTTGATTATCTTAGTGAAAATGATGCAGTCTCTCAAGCTAGGTCATATGCATAGACAGGTACATTCCAAAGGGTCCATTATACTCTGGGCTTAATGAGGGCGAAGAAGAAAGATAACCTCCTTACATCATCTGGAGAAAATACCCCTGGTGATTAGTCTTGCAAAGTAAAAGGATTTCCTGACAAAACTGGGTGCATGACAAAGGATAGTTCATTGTCAAAGTACCTCAGTCCCTTAGTCAACTTTTAATGGGATGTCACCTATAATGATAGGTGCACAAGTACCCGGTTTTACCCATGGTTACAATGCTGCATTTCTTATTATTTATTCTTAGGTCATGGTCCATGCACCTCTTAGTGGTACACCCAGCAATTGATTTTGAATTTAAACCTAATTTTATTGCTAGCTGTGATGGTTCTAACTTAATATATTTAGCAGACTGTCAAAATTGTCAGGCTTTTTACATAGGAATGACAACAAGGCGTTTAAAAGAAAGAATTTACAACCATTTATATGATATAAGGAAAAATGATCAAAAGAATGCCTTATCTAAACATGTCAGCTGTAACCCAGGACATGCTTTTAAGTTCAGAGCATTACAGCTTGTCACACCTAGTAAAAGGAAGGGTGACACTTTTAATGAATTAGAAAAAATTGAACTTGGCTGGATATTATGTTTAAAAGCTCATTATTCACCTGGGCTGAATTAATACATCAGTATCAGGTCTTCGTTAAAAGAACGTAGTTTGAAGTAATTTATTTATCACTTCTTATTAGATGAGTTGAATTAATATAAATTTATTAGACATGTTTTATTTATATGAAAGTAGGAATAAATAAATATATAACTTATCATATTTAAGAGTTTAGAGTTTATACTTATAATCATATCTCTTTTTATATATTTTTATATTTTTTATATCTTTGTTTATTTTGTGTCAATGGGACATGCTTTACTTATATATGACTGACATAAATTCAGACTTTATAAATAGACCTATAGACATGTTCATGGTTTTACACATATATTTTTGCATAGATTTAGGTTTATTTTATATTAGCATCAATGCTATGCAACCGTTTTGACAAAATATTAAAAAATTTTTTGTAACAAAGAAAACGTTCGTTACAGCAAACATTGACATTGTTTTGCTTAATTATATCAAGCTAATTCTAGGCACATATTTAGGTTTTAAAAACTGTTTTAAATCTAAATATATATATATTTTAATAGGTTTTTCTGAATATATAAATATATGTCATGCTTAGGCATTTATATATAAATATTCAAGCACATATGTTTTCATGGATTCTTATATATATATATATATATATATATATATATATATATATATATTTTTTTTTTTATTAAAAACTCTATGTATTGGATGGTTTGACAACATATACATTTGTAATGAGATATTTATGATATAAGATATATATATCTTAATATTTCAACACTTGGTTGACATTATAGTAGATTATACATTATGTACCTTATATTTGTTTACTATTATCCATTTGGGGACACTATTGACTGTTTCACTGTTTCAGTATGGTCTTTTTAAAAAGTGTATACAATTTATGCTACTAGTATTTTAACTTTGTTTACCTAGCCTCTTTTAACTGTGGTAACTAGTTCAACTAGATTGATTGATTGATTTTAATTATTAGTTGATTGATTAATTAGAGGATTTTTATGTATACAAGGATCATGGTCTTATGGATTCATTAGATCTGAAGAAGCGTACAGTGGTGTACGCGAAAGTGCTCATCTATTTTGTCTGAATAAAGGAGTCTTTTTTACCTTCGTGGTGGTCGTTATCCTGTTTTGTTCCACTACCACTTAGTGGTGGTTAGTCCCCCTTGAAGAATTTGGAAGTTGGATGGGCAGCGAATTTGGAAGTCGGATAAGGAGATAACAGCTCCAACTTTGCAGACAAACTTGTTGAGGCTAACTTCAAAGGCCTGTGGCTTACCATGAGATAAGTAAATACTAAAGAGAAGCGGTCTTAGAATGGATTCCTGTGGCTACCACTAGTGACTACACTTTTGGAGACAACATGCTTCCCACATTAACAGATAGGTTTAGCCATTTTGCTAACCAGCACGTAACAGACAGGTTTACATTTAATTTGATTAACTAGTTGATAACGCCAGAATGTGGGATGGTATCAATGGCATTGGTCTAGTCCAGGTAGGCAGTGTGCACCAATTTGACAACAATCTAATGCATCAGTTACATATTCAAAGCCCACTAAGTTCAAGAGGCAGGAAGTGTCTTTAATAAAATCAAATTGACATAAGTTCAGGGCTTGTACACTGCCTATGTCCTTGTTAAGAAATTCCATAAAGAAGTGATCTATTGCTCTGCAGAAAATGCTGGTGACTTAGTTCTGTAGTTTCCTGGACCAGTCGTGGATCCCTCCTTGTGCAGAGAGGACTGCTAAAGTCCTCCATTCTTCTGGCAAAAATCCAATGCAGAAGCCATGACTGAACAGGTTTAGTGACAAGCCTTCCACATACTGTCTGGTGGTGACAAGAAGGCAGTCTGACACATTATCAGAATTCAAGGAGCACATGTTTTTGTCTTTAGAGAGAGCATTCCGGATCTGCTCTGAAGTGATCAGAGTGGGTGGTGGTGGTGTACTAATAAGTTACAGGAAGCCAAGGAGAGTAAAGTTGGAGCAAGTTTGTCCGCTTTTATATTTGCTACATACTTAAAGGGATGACTTACTCTTTATTAGCTCTGGGAATTACTGGGCATTACTTTTAAGGTTTCTGATAGAGATGAAGACAGCTTTGAAATTGTCCTTAACAGAGGCAGCAATTATAAATTTGTACTTACTTTTGGAGGAGTTGATTTTTTTCTGCATTCTTTGTTTACCTTGTTAAGTTTGCTTTTGCAGGCTGTGAGTTTCTCTTATTGTACAAGTTTGTTATGCCAGGATTCCACTACAGGGGATTTATTCCAGAATTTGGCATTGTACTTGTGTCTTATGTGGACAGATGCCTCAATACATGCTTTGAGGTGGGCACAGAAAGAATAGTCGTCTAAGAACTTACCATAACCTTAGATGTCCTTCTCTTCCATGTTACAGTATTCATTACAGTAGGGAGGTTGCTGCCTGCAGTGCCACCATCTGGCCAGTATACCAAAGTCTTTGCTCCTGGAGGGTACATGTGACATCCCTTGTCAGGGCCATAAACTGACATAAGGTATAAAAGTGACGTCTGCATGTACCCTCTTCAGAATGAACTGCCGCATACAGTAGTACTACTGTAGGATAAGAGAGGGTCCTACTAGGCAGACCCTAAGACTTGCATGTAGACTAGACCTAGGGTAGTAGGTAGGCTGTGTTGAGACTGCGGAAAAGAATGACTATGTCCACACAGGAAGGCCCTGCTATGTTAGTTAGGCAAGATAGAGGGGGCAGGTGGGAGGGGCTCACTTATTAATTTTGAAATACCAAAATCCTGAAGTTCAAAATATTGAATTCAGAACCTAGAGATCTTGGAATCGCGAAATTAAGAACACCCCCCAAAAAAAAAAAAACAGTCAACACATCACAAAACATGTTTTTGCATGGGGGACAAGCCACCCTGCACCCCACACCCCCGCTACTTAAATATACAAACTCAGAGATTGCACTACAGCAAGGAAAAGGGAAATCTCCCGTTCCATGGTGTATGTCGATCTCAGTTCAGGATTTCGAAGTTTTAAAACTTTGATCATATGATCTTCGATCCTATGAATTTCGAGGTTTTAAGCTTCGAAATTCTGCAGGGGACCTGGTAGGATGGACTGAATACTTCAACATAGAAGAGAAGGACATCTAAGGTTATGGTAAGTTCTTGCACAACTATTCTATGTCCTTCTATTCTCATGTTGCAGTAGTCATTACAGTAGGGAGACTACCAGAGCTTTAGGTACGGGCCTGGATGGAGGATTGGGTTTCGTGGTCAATGAGGCCTTGGAAAATTGACCTAGCAAACCCTGCTCTAGCTCTTGAGGCTAGGTCTAGTTTGTAATGCTTGGTGAAAGTGTGAATAGAGGTCCAAGTGGCTGCTTCTAAAATGGAAGAGTAGTCAATCCCTTTGAAAAAGGCAGCTGCCCTGCTAGAGTGAGGCTTGACATGACCATACAAGGATTTTCCATGATAAGAATAGCGCATGGTAATGGATTTTGAAATCAAAGAAATGGTCTGTTTGGAGACTGCCATCCCTAGAGCTCTTGGATGGAATGAGATGAATAACTTGTCAGACTTTCTAAAAGGTTTGGTTTTGTCTAAAAAGTACCTCAGTTGCCTGTGGACATCCAAGGAATGGAGAGTTCTCTGAGGAAATTTGTGGATGAAGGTAGAAAACCAGTAGGTTAATGGTCTGGTTTAAGAAGAGTTCATTAACTACCTTGGGCATGAAGGAGGGGTTAGTCCTGAGAGTAACTGTGTCCTGGAAAATAGGTAGCCATAAGGGCTTGTATCTCTAATACTTTCCTGGCAGAGGTGAGGGCCACTAGTAGAACTGTTTTCAGGGTGAAAAGTTTCAGGGATACTTAATGAGCTGGTTCAAAAGGTGGCAATGTGAGTTTTTCTAGTACAATATTCAGGTCTCAAGGAGGGGTTATAGGTTTCCTTGGGGGTCTGATATGAAGTACCCCTTTCAGAAAAAGCTCGACCTCCAATCGGGAAGCCAGAGGAGGTGATAATGGCAGACAAGCAGAGATGGCAGATAAGTGGACTTTGACTGAGGAGTAAGTTAGTCCTGAGTGAAGTAGCTCACACAAATAGGAAAGGACCATAGGTATAGAAGTAGTCAAAGGGTCCTATTTTTTCCATTGACACCACCTGGAGAATCTGCCCCATTTAGATGCATAATTTCTCCTGGTACTATCTGGCCTCCTGCAGAACACAGAGTATGCCCTCTGAATATAGGTGTCTGTAGGGGATTAGAAACTTATCACCCAGAAGGTCAGCTTCAGATTATTCCCCTGGGGGTGCAGTAGGGATCCCCTGTCCTGTGAGAACAGGTCTATTCGGTGGGGTAACCCGTGATGATTGCCCTTGGCTAGTAAGTGGAGGAGGGGAAACCAATGCGGTCTTGGCCAAAACTGGGTCACCAACAGGATTTTGGGTTTGTCCCTCTTGATTTTCAGGAGGACTTTCTGAATCAGAGTGAAGGGAGGGAAGACATAAGGGTACATTCCCTCCCAAGAGAAGGAAAATGCATCCACTTTCCAAGCTTGTGGATGTGGTTCCCTTGAGCAGAAGCTGGGCATCTCTGTTCTGGGAGAAGGCAAAAAGATCTGCTAGTGGAATACCCCACCTCTGATTAAGGTCCAGGAATACTTCTCTCTGAAGTATCCACTTGTGAGAGGGAAGTGACGTTCTGCCGAGTTTGTCTACCATGACATTCTCTGTTGAGGGAATATGTACTGCCACCAGGTGGATCTGGAGTGATGCTAGGTTCCACATCTGGATGGTCAGGCTGCAGAGGGGGTAGGGCGTTGTTCCCCCTTGCTTGTTTGTTTATGTACAACAAGACAGTCATGGTCTGTGATTACTTTTAGGGTTCCTGGCTGAAGAGCTGATTTGAATGTTAGAAGGGCTAACAATAATGCCCTCATTTCCTTTATGCTGATATGGTTCTTTTGTCTTAGGTTGGACCATCTGCCTTGCACACAGAATTGATTCTGGTTTATTAGAAGCACTGCACCCCACCCCAAATCTGATGCATCTGTGGAGACCTGTTGTAGGGGACCTGAAACCAGTAGGGGGGGTTCCTTGGTTGAGGTGAACTGCTGAAACCCACCACGGGAGTTCCCTCTTCAGACACAGTAGAGGAAAGGGTGAGTCCAGGAGCTGGGAATGTTAGCTACATAAGATTCTTTTAGGATCCACTGGATTTTTCACATGTGGAGTCTTACCAGAGGTAACATGGGTATTAAGGGATGCTATGTGGCCTAACATTCTCAGGAATTCCCCAGCTGTCAAGGAGGGATGGGTGAGGAGTTTCTTGAAGTATAGACAAGGTCTAGGATTCTTTGGTCTGGGATGAAGGCTTTCATTCTGTCTGTTCTAATCCTGCATTCCAAGAAAACCAAGTCTTGGGAGGGGGTCAGGTGAGACTTTTCGTGGTTTATGGTAAACCCTGAGTTAGGGTGGATGTTACCTGTTGTAGGTGGAGTAGAAGAACTTGGTGGTCTTGGGGAAGGATGAGCAGGTCGACTAGATATGGGTATATCTGTATACCCAGAGTCCTGCAGTGAGCAATGAAGGGACTAGACACTTTGTGAACACAATCAAGGAGCAGTGGAGACTCCAAAGGGCGATGCAGAGAATTGAAAGTGGCAAGAACCTATTGCAAAGCGGAGGAATTTCCTGTAAGCTGGATGTATAGGAATGTGCAGGTAGGCATCTTTCAAATCCAGGGCTACCACAAAAGCCTGTGTTGGAATGAGTGGTAAGAGCAGGAGTAAGGTAATCATTCTGAAGCTGGGTACCTTGAGGAAGAGGTTTAAAAAAGACCAGTCTAGGATTGGTCTCCATGGGCCGTCTTTCCTTGGTACGAGAAATATTCTGCAGTAGAAGCCTATGTTTCTTTGTGGGCAGGGTACCTGTTCTATTGTACCCTGAGCTAGGAGTTGTTGAATGATGGGTGGGAAAAGGTGGGTTTGGTTTTTGGGTGGTTCGGGAATACCTTGGAAGGGTGGTAACATCCACCAAGTCATGAAATATCCCCCCTGAATGATGAAGAGGAGCTATTGTTCTGATGCGATTATCCACTAGGAGGGTAGGGAGAGGGAGGTGTTTGGGTCTAAAGGTGGTAAGTCACAGTGGAGGTGGCCTGGATTGGTCAGACTGGCTCCAAAAGGGTGTGGTGGAAGAGTTGGTGGGAAACCTAGAAGTAGAGCTTTTCCTTGGTTGTCTACATCCCTTAGACTGAGCAGCTGTGTGGGAGGACTGTCTTCTCACAAAAGTTTTTTCTGGGGAGTTCCTGCAGTGTCTGGGTATAGGGGATACTAGTAAATGCTTAAGGCTTTGTAATTCTTTTCCCTTTTCTTGAAGGGATTTGAGAAGCTCTGCAGAAGTTGGCCAAACAGAGCCTTATTGTCCAGGGGTGCATCAAGCAATTTTGAACATCCATTGGGAGAGGTTATAGCCTCACCCAGGTATATTGCCTCAAAACTGATCCTGATGCAGCAGATTTAGACAAGGCTTCCACAGCATCATAACTGCACTTAATGGAGTGCCTAGTCACTTGGAACGCTGTGGAAAGCAGGGTGTTGACTTGTGCTTTAATGGGAGAATCAGGGGCCTCAGAGGAGGGTAGAGGCTTTGGTGATGGCATCCAGGACATAGCTAGCCATATGTGTTTGATAGTTGAGAGCCCTTATAGGCAGAGTAGAGGAGGTATACACTTTCTTCTCTAATCTGTCCATGAATTTGCTGTCTTTATCCGTGGGGTATAGAGCAGCAGAAGGCAACTGTTTAAGTTTTTCAGCAGACACTGCAATAACTGTTGGGTCTGCTGGAGGATTTTTAAAAAGGAACTGGGTTTCCTGGGGACCTTATAGAAATGGTCAGGTCATTTTGAGGCTGGAGGCTGTGGGTCTGGGGACTGAGGCAGCCAAAAATGCATCCTGGAAAGCAGGCAGTAATGGAGGTACAGCAGAAGAAGGTTGCTCCATCTGTAAAAAGGTCAAAGTACCTTTTCTTGGTGTCAGATACTTCTGATGCCTGCCACTTAAAATGCTCCCTCATGAGGGAGATTGTGTCTCCAAAGCTGAATTCTTCCCCTAGTGACTCAGAAGTAATGGAGTCCTCCTCCTCTGGGGTAATGAAGTCCTTGGGGGAGTTTTGAGATTCATAATTAACAGACTCCTCTGAAGAGGAGTAATCTTCCTCAGATACCTCTAAGGGTGATTGAGGAGAGGGGCTAGGAAGGTACTGTTGTGTCTGCAAAGCCTGAAATGTCTTAGAGACTTTGTGAAAATGCTTCAGCCAGGAACCGGTTGAGGTTCAGGATGTTTAACTTTTTGTTTTCTTTTCAAGGGGGTAGCCAGTGCAGAAAGAATCTGAGCAGACGTCTGTTTGGGAGGGAGTGTAGGAGCAGGGCCCTCTGAGTCATGGTCCCCCTCCGCCATCAGGGTCTGATGGCTAATTTGCCTCAGAGGACGTACCTGAAGTTTCCACCATCCCAGCTTCCATTAAGGTTCCCAGACCTGGTTTGGAAACAGAGGTCTGAGAAGATCCTAGGCTTTCATCAGCATCAAGAATCTGCTCAGACACCTGAGGCACAGCATGGGATTCTGGCCTAATTTTCTTGCATTCTTCGACGGCTCATCAGATGGAGCTACTCCCCCTTCCATCCCAAGCGCAAGACGTTGTAATCTCGGATTTTCTAAATACAATTTTAATGCAGCCAGGCAGTTGCAAAGAGTCTTGGGGATGAAAGATTTGCAAATGGGGCAAGAGGTATGGTAGTGAGCCTCGCCTAAACAAAATACGCACTACTTGTGCATGTCCTTTTGAGTAATTTGTCTCCCACAAGCACACTTCCCCTTTCTAGTTGACATGTACGTCTCAGTAATCAAAGGTAAAGAAAAAAGCCAACAGACCACTTATCAGTATCGGTAGATGAAGCAGTCGTCTAGTCTGGAACGGAAAAGTACAGTTGTGTACACTTACCATAAATGTAGATGCTCAAGTGTATTCACTGTTGCAGTCATCACATTTGGGTTATCTGCTTACAGTAGCCCTCAGTAGGCCCAATTATCAAAGTCTTGGGTCTTGTGTTGGTTGCTGTCTCATCTTCCATGATGTCAGGTAGTCAGCATTATAAAGCATGCAGCCAATGACATTACATCAGTTTTTCTTGCCCCAGATGTCAGGTGCCCCCATAATGGGAAGCAAATAAATATATATACAAGGTTACACTTCCAACAAAAAAGCAAATACACCAAAAAGCTTTAAGCATCGTAAAAAGGAATAGAGGTATAGCAAAAAGAAGTCAGGGGGCTGGAGGGAGGGTAACTAGGACTGCAACAGTGAATACACTCTAACATCTACATTTATGGTAAGTGTACACAACTGTACTATGTTCTTTGTGTTTCAATGTTGCAGTCATCACATTTGGGTAGATTCCCAAAGCTAGGATGGGAGGAGGAAATTAGATAGCATTAGAACCAGCTACAAGGACTTCCAAGACTGCAGTGGCAAAGCCAGCTTTGGATTTAGAGAAAATTGGCAAATGGTAATGCTTGGTGATACAGAACTCCAGGTAGCAGCTTCTGGGATGTCCCTGGTAGGGACACCTCTGAAAACGGCTGTAGAGGTAGATGCAGCCCTGGTTGAATGTGGTCTTATCCCCCTGTGGGATAGGTTTTCCATGGTACTTATAGCAGAAATGAATGCAATGGCCTATCCATTTAGAAATGGTTTGCTTTGAAAGGACCTTCCCTCTGCCCCTGCAGCAAATGTCACCAGCAGCTGTTCAGACTTCCTGAGAGATTTAGTCCTGTCCAAGTAAAATCTAAGTTGTCTGTGCACATCTAAGGAGTGCAGTACACGTTCCCTTTTGTTCTGTGGATTAGAAAAGGTTGGCAAATGAATGGACTGATTAAGAGCCACACTGGATACTACCTTGGGCATAAAGGAGGGATTGGTTCTGAGGGACACCCTGTCTGCATGAAAGATAATGAAAGGCTCCACTGCCATAAGGGTCTGTAATTCAGACACCCTTCTTGCTGACATGATGGCTAAAAGGAAGGCTGTTTTCCAAGAAAGGAATTTCAACTCTGCATTTGCAGCTGGCTCAAAAGGAGGTCGAGTGAGTTTTTCCAATACAAAGTTAAGGTCCGAGGCTGGAGCTGGGGCTCTCCTAGGTGGTCTTAAATTTTTGACCCCTCTGAGGAATGGCTTGAACAGTGGATGGGAGAAGAGGGGTGGTTCTGTGTTGTAATGCGCTGAAATGGCTGAGGTATGAATTTTGATGGAGGAAAAGGAAAGGCCCTTGTGAAGCATCTCAGTTAAGTATTGAAGGATCGGAGGTAAATTGGGCGCTCCTGTGCCCATCCCCTGGGTTTGGCTCCAGGAACAGAATCTTTTCCATTTTTCAGCATAAGATTTTCTAGTACTAGGCCTCCTTGCCTCCAGAATGACATCCAACACTTGCTTACTGAGAGATGGTAACTGAGAGATCAGGTAATTAGCCAGGCTGCCAGGTTCAGGGTTTGAAGCAGAGGGTGCAGAATCTGGCCCTCCTGCTGGGACAGCAGAGTAGGAGTCTGAGGCAGGTGCCATAGTGCCAGCAGTGAAACACTGCACAAGCGAGGGTACCAGTGTTGGCATGGCCAGTCTGGTGCAATCAGTGTCTTCCTTGGTTTGTCCTGTTTTATCTTTAGTAGTACCTTGGAGAGGAGAGGCAGAGGAGGAAAGGCAAACTGATAGATTTTTCCAGGTGAAGGACAGGGCATCCAATTTCCAAGCTTGTTTGTGGGGAGTCCTTGTGCAGAATTTGTCCAATTGGTAGTTCTGGGAGAAGGCAAACAGGTCCATCTCTGGGCTCCCCCATTTGTTTATCAACATGTTGAATGTCTTTTGTTCCAGTTTCCACTCGTGTGGGTCCAAGAGATTTCTGCTTAGTTCGTCTGCCAGTGTATTTAGTTTTCCTGGCAGGAATTGAGCCTGTAGGTGCATTTGGTAGCTCAAGGCGGAGTTCCACAGAGCCATGGCTAGTCTGCAGAGAGGGTATGAGTGGGTTCCCCCCTGCTTGTTTATGTACCACAACAGTGGTGCTGTCCGTCTTTACCATTAATTGTCCTGGAAGAATGTGGCCTTTGAAGGCTGTCAGAGCATTCTGTACAGCTAACATTTCTTTTTGATTGATATGCAGGTGCATTTGACTTGGGTTTCATTTGCCCTGAATGCACTTCCCTGCCAAGTGAGCCCCCATGCATGGTCTGATGCATCTGTTGTTAGGGTTTGGGTGGCAGGAGGTAGAGTGAATGGTAGTCCCTTGTTTTGGTGGCAGGCCTCTTCCCACCAAAGGAACTTCAAATGTAGGCAAGGTACGATACCAATCATTGCTTCTAGATCCTGAGAATGTTGACACCATAGGCTTTTTAGATACCATTGCAGTTTCCTCATGTGCAGTCTTGCATATGGAATTAGGAGAATGCAGGAGGTCATGAACCCAAAGGCTTGCAGTATTTGTCCTGCAGATAGCAGGGTCTTTCATTAGTTTGAAGTAAGCTGTCAAATGAACTTGTTTCTCTGGAGTGAGGAAAGCCATCTAGGAAGTTGCGTTCAAGCTTGCTCCCAGGAATACAATTTGTTGGCAAGGTACAAGATGCAATTTCTTTTTGTTTATGGTGTACCCTAGAGAAGTTAGCACCTTTTGTACAAATAAAGACTCACTGGAACAATGTAACTCACTCAAAAATATAAAAAAATCAGTCCAGGCCACCAGTAAAAGCGTAGAAACTTTATATGATTCCAATAATGAAATATACAGATGAGCGCTTTCGTCTCCTACAAGACTTCATCAGATAAAACTTAAAAAGTGCTGCCATACTTTATATAGAAATCACTGTTGTTATCAATTAAGTCCAATTCAAATTTTAAAGAGCCATGCTCAATACAATCCTTGTTGCCTTCATTTTTTGTCCAAAGTGTGTGTGTAATATCTTATCAAATAATACATAAACATTATAAGAATATTATGAATAGAATTCTACACTATATATACAAAATGTAAAATGTTACTTCATACGCTATGTGCTTTAGCTGTCAATACTGGCTTTATACTAACATATTTGTTTAGACCAGGAAAAACGTTGACCCTCAATCTTAATTGCCATTTTAATTCCTTGTTTAACAGTCCATTTTTCATATCACCTCCCCTGATATTGTGTTTAACTGTGTCAATAATTCCGAACCTAAAACCCTTGAATGCCTGACAGGAAACTGTGTGTTTGTACAAGGCGCTAGTATCCTTACCTATTCTTATATCGTATAAATGTTCTCCCATTCTTTCTTTCAATGTTCTTTCGGTCTTCCCTATATAGAATGCCTTGCATTCTATACAGACAGCCAAATAGACTAACATTCTGGTGTTAGTTACCCTTACAAAATTTCACTGTACTATTAAATCCATTGTTCAAATGTATACTATCCTCCTTGTATATATATGAACAAAAATTACATCTACCACATCCATTGGTTGCCTTTTTTATTTTGACCGGTTTCTCCGTCTTTTCAAACAATCTTTTGAAATTCTTTCCAGTCTTGTATGTAAAAATAGGTTGTTTACCCACTACCTCATACAGTTCTCTGCTCGTCTTAAGCAAACTCCAATTAACTCTAACAATTTGGGTAAATGTGTTATATTCCGTGACACATGTCCCCCGAAACATGTTACTTTGTTCTGTGTTCGGTTTATTCTCTCCAGAAAAAGGTTGTCCCAACAATTCTCTCCAGAAAAAGGTTGTCCCAACAATGCTTTGTATCCGTTTCCCCAGCCTCTGTACACCTCATCCAATGTTTTCCATACAAACTCTTTGGGGTAACACCTTTCCAGAAATTTATTTCCTAAAAAAAAATTCTCCAGCTAAATCCTTAAATTCAGAGGTCATCCTGGCTATTCTGACTGCTTGCCCCTTGATTAAACTTCTTTGTTGAACCCAAGGAAACCCACGTATAAGCGTGGTGCTTTTGGGTTGCAGTGCTGCATACATGGAAAACTCTACGGAAGATTCTACTTTTATTGAGAATGTAGAGCCTTACAATTTGGGTTCTACAGTTCAAACACAGCAAGAGATTGTCAGGGTTCGTGAGGAATTGGCTGATATGAAAGGTGAACTTACTAGGCTGATTGAATTGTTCAGCCAAAGGGAGCCACTAGATGGAGCTAGACCACACACCTCTCAGCCTTCGCACACACCGGAAACCCTGGAAGTATTTTTCACGTCGTCTCCACGCTCAGTAGCAGTGAGCCATGGTGGGATTCAGACGGAAACCAGTGGCGTTTTACAACAACCTGGGAATAGTAGCGAGGGCGAGCGAGTGGTTCACAATGTCTCAAATAAAGGAAACAACGGAGCGGTTCACCTTCATGGCCAACCAGTTCAACAGACATTCACAAAATCAAAAGGTACTGTTAATCCTAAATTATTGTGCAACAGTAATGGGAACATTTTTTCTAATCTTCCCGAGGACACGGAAGTTCATTCTCCTCTGAAATCAGCACACATTTTGCGTTTTAAAGACATTATGGAAAGGAACTATGTATTTTCAGGTTCTTTTTCTGCCTGTAATACCAACATGGAAGGCCATGGACAGGGCAATGACTCCTATGAAGAGCCTAGTTTAAAATACATGATATTTATTTTTGAATAAAAAACTGTTCAAATACAAATGTTTACAGGTCGACAACAGTTATTTATATTGCTGTATTAGTCATAAGGTAGTGCCACAAAAACTGAGAATTTATAAATATCATTTTGGCATTGAATATTCTGATATAGTTTTACAGGACTTTCATAGTTTTTTTGACGAATGTGGGTTGGGTTTGATTACCAAAATGATTAAATATAATGAAAACATGTTAGTGAAACTGACCAAGGAAATTAACAAATTGAATGGAGACATTTTAAAGGACTTGTTATTCAAGGAGTACGAACAGTTGTACAACAAGATTTTGCACAGAATAGATGGCAGGATACAAAAAATTTTAGAAAACAGAAAAAGTTTATTAGAGACAAACAACAATATCACACGGGTACAACATATCCAGGCCCTTTTAATCACATTAAACAACAAAATAATAAGGCAAAGGATAACTATCACCACCAAAACAGGTATGGTGACTCTGTTTCAGAGCACAGAATACATTTTGATGGAAGTAACAACAATTATGGAGGTAATGACCATAGGGCCCTTGATGAGTTAGACACATTTTCTGAACCCCAGGAAGATTTTTTTATTACCCAGGAGATCGGAACGTCTGGCCAAGAAAATCAGGTATCCCTCAGAAGCAGATTATCAAATCAGCCCACATGGGACCAAACATGGTTGGAAAAAAGTGGGGATGAGGGGGAAACAGAAATAGTTGTTAACAGTGATGGTATTGTCACAGAATACAAAGGATTTAAAATCTTTAATTACATTACCTGTAATCTAGGTAAGCAGCACTTTTTACTTTTTTTGAAGGGATTTAAGTTTGTGAAAAAAGAGCCATGGGGATGTAGCGGACTTATTAGTTGATCTGAAGTTATATCTTAGAAAGTTGAATTTGAAATTTGTGTGCAAGAACAACGTAGAAGTAAATTACATTGACAACAAAAGTTTAGTTAGAGCTAGTACTTTCAACCCTCCCTTACATCCGGCTTTATTGATGTTTGAAAAAATAGTCATGGACGAAATTTATGCAGCTCATTATCAAAATAGACGGAATATGGGACATCAAAATCTCAGTGATGGTGAGGAGAAATTATTATGGGATTTACAAGCACAGGGAGACTTTCGTATCATGAAGCCGGACAAAGGAGGGGGAATAGTCCTATATGGTAGTGAGGAATATAAAAATGCACTAACCAACATATTATTGGATACAAACACCTATTCTCCTGTGTCCCGTAATGAAGTACACATAGCTTATAGAAGGATCGATTCTCTCCTAGAAGAATATCTGGTGGAAGACAGAATTGATGACAAAACGTACAAATATTTGAGGCAAATCCATCCAATAATTCCAAATTTTTTGGGGTACCCAAAATACATAAATCTATAGTAGAACCTCCTTTTAGGCCTATTGTTTCGGCAAAAAACTCTAAGACTCATCCTTTGGCGGTCTACATAGATCATTGCACTAAAGAAATAGTAATGATGACTCCACATTTGATCAGAGACTCATGGGAGTTCTTAAGTAAATTAACCAAAGAGGTATGGGCGGAAAGTTACTGTTTTCTGACTATTGATGTCAAAGATTTATTTACAAGCATACCACGTGAGGTGGGGTATGAATATTTTAGTGATAGTGTATACAAACACTCATCACTATTTAAGGAAAACATTCCTACAATTTTTGGAACTTATGGAAATAGTTTTAGATAACAACTTTATAATTTTCCAGGGAGAGTATTTCCAACAAACCAGTGGGGTAACGATGGGGGCAGCATGTGCCCCCCGTATACGCCAACTTGGTTATGTTGGAGTGGAAGAACAGATGTGTTTAATAGTGCCTTCCAAAATCACATTAAATTGTACCTTAGATTTTTGGACGATATTTTTGTGATCTGGGAAGGTAATAAACAGAGTATCAAGTCTTTTATGGGATATTTAAACAATAGTACTAACTTTCTCTCCTTTACACACTCTTGTGGTGAGGTTAGTATAAATTATCTTGACATAACTATAACGAAGACCCATAATGGATTCAAGTCTATTATATACCGAAAAGACACTTGGTGCAATGGGCATTTGCATTATAATAGCAATCATCCTTGGGTTCAAAAAAGAAGTTTAATCAAGGGGCAAGCAGTCAGAATAGCCAGGATGACCTCTGAATTTAAGGATTTAGCTGGAGAATTTATTTTTTTAGGAAATAAATTTCTGGAAAGGGGTTACCCCAAAGAGTTGGTATGGAAAACATTGGATGAGGTGTGCAGAGGCTGGGAAAACAGATACAAAGCATTGTTGGGACAACCTTTTTCTGGAGAGAATAAACCGAACACAGAACAAAGTAACTAGTTTCAGCGGACATGTGTCACGGAATACAACATTTACAGACATTTTCACCCAAATTGTTAGTTAATTGGAGTTTGCATAAGATGAGCAGAGAACTGTATGAGGTAGTGGGTAAACAACCTATTTTTACATACAAGACAGGAAAGAATTTCAAAAGATTGTTTGAAAAGACGGAGAAACAGGTCAAAATAAAAAAGGCAACCAATGAATGTGGTAGATGTAATTTTTGTTCATATATATATATATATACACAAGGAGGATAGTATACATTTGAACAATGGATTTTAATAGTACAGTGAAATTTTGTAAGGGTAACTGTAACACCAGAATGTTAGTCTATTTGCCTGTCTGTATAGAATGCAAGGCATTCTATATAGGGAAGACCGAAAGAACATTGAAAGAAAGAATGGGAGAACATTTATACGATATAAGAATAGGTAAGGATACTAGCGCCTTGTACAAACACACTGTTTCCTGTCAGGCATTCAAGGGCTTTAGGTTCGGAATTATTGACACAGCTACACACAATATCAGGGGAGGCGATATGAAAAATGGACTGTTAAACAAGGAATTAAAATGGCAATTAAGATTGAGGGCCAACGTTTTTCCTGGTCTAAACGAATATGTTAGTATAAAGCCAGTATTGACAGCTAAAGCACATAGGGTATGAAGTAACATTTTACATTTTGTATGTATAGTGTATTATTCTATTCATAATATTCTTATAATGTTTATGTATTATTTGATAAGATATTACACACACACTTTGCACAAAAAATGAAGGTAACAAGGATTGTATTAAGAGCATGGTTCTTTAAAATTTTAATTGGACTTAATTGATAGCAACAGTGATTTCTATATAAAGTATGGCAGCACTTTTTAAGTTTTATCTGATGAAGTCTTGTAGGAGACGAAAGCGCTCATCTGTATATTTCATTACTGGAATCATATAAAGTTTCTACGTTTTTACTGGTGGCCTGGACTGATTTTTTGTACACATAAACCTAAAATAAGGCACACATGGAGCTCAGCAAAACGGACAACTGCTTTAATGAACAAGCACAAAAACAATCCACAGCAAGCTAAATCTGCAATTTCGTTTGCTGTGCTGTGGATTGTTTTTGTGCTTGTTCATTAAAGCAGTTGTCCACTTTGCTGAGATCCAGGTGTGCCTTATTTTAGGTTTACTAGTTTTTATCTTGGGCACTCAAGACCACTGGATTGGTTTATTAACCTTTTGTACAAATGCCAGATGATTCAATAGTATGGCCTGACTTTCTGCCTGAATTAGACAACCGTCCAGGTATGGGTATATCTGAATATTTCTTTGCCTGCAAAATGCAATGACTGGAGCTAGGCACTTTGTGAATACCCTGGGCACAGTAGATAAGCCAAAGGGCAGTGCAGAGAACTGATAGTGCATGAAGCCTGCTTTGAAGCGTAAGTATCTTCTGCAAGATTCCCCGATTGGAATGTGCAGGTAGGCTTCCTTTAAATCCAGTGTTGCCAACTAGGCATCCTTGCCTAGCATAGAAAGCAACTGGTGAAGAGTTGGGATCACCAAAAAAGTGTTTAGGATAGAGAGATCCAGGATAGGACGCCAGTTATCTTTTCTGGGCACCAGGAAAAGTCTTGAGTAGAAACCTTGTCCCCTTTCCTCTTCTGGGACAGTTTGAATAGCCCTTATATACACTTGAGAGAACTTGCTTTTGAGCCTCTGCCTACTGATTTGGGGGTAGATCTGGCCAACTGTTTGGGGTTGGTAAAGTGTGGAAGTGGAATCTGTATCCCTGGGAAAAAGAAGTTATGTACCTACCATAACGTCCCATGTTAGTTGTCTTCATCTCGCCTTCCTTCTTGCTGGTTGGGATCGGAGCCGATCCTCGGCTCCAACTCGGCCATCTTCAATACCTCAAGATCTGTTTACTGGCTCGATGCTACCCCTTATCCCATAATGTCTAGCGACAGCTACCCAGATCTCCTTTGAAGTAGCTAACTCCAGACATGACAACATAATAACCAGTCAAGAAACAGTTGACTATACCCGTCATATTCTTTAAGTCAATAGAGGAGACAAGAGAACACAGCCAGTGAAACAGAAAAAAAAATCCTTTCGATCCACTAGGACAGGGGGATGGAGGGTGGGAAGCAAGAAGGAAGGCGAGATGAAGACAACTAACATGGAACGTTATGGTAGGTACATAACTTCTTTATGTTAAGTTGTCTATCTCGCCTTCATTCTTGCTGGTTGGGACAGCATCCCTAGCACCCAAAATCCTGGGTGGCTCAGTGGAACAGACTCTTCAGAACAATGGAACCAGTCAGCTCTGCTCCTGGAGACCATATCCAACTTGTAATGAGAAATAAAAGTATGAGGGTTTGCCCACGTGGCAGCTGCACAGATGGAATCCATGGGCAACCTTGACTGGAAGGCTACAGAGGTGGCCAAGGCCCTAGCAGAATGACCCTTCGGTTTAATAGGCAACTGTTTAACTGATAAATGAAAGAAATAGTGTGCAACAACCATCTGGACAATTTTACCTTGGAAACTGGGAGACCTTGTTTGCCCAAGGCATAAGATAGGAATAGTTGGTCCGACTTCCTTACTTCTTTAGTTCTGTGAAGGTAAAAACGCAATTGCCTGTGAACGTCCAATTGGTGTAGTTTGTACTCCGCCTTGTTGGTATGATTAGGGAAAAACACAGAAGATCTATAGATTGGTTTAAATTATTTTCTGAGCAGACTTTTGGGAGAAACGAAGGATTAGTCCTCAGAGCAACTCTGTCCTTATGAGAAACCAAGTATGGAGGACGAACACATAGCACCTGAAGTTCGGAGAAGTGTCTGGCTGAAATAATAGCTACCAGAAAGAAAGAGCATCTTCCAAGATAGAAACTTGATAGAGCAGGAAGCTGCTGGTTCAAAAGGGGGCAGAATTAAGGGGGTTAGGACTAAATTAAGGTCCCAAGGAGGAGGGGGATCCCTCACTGGAGGCCTAAGAAGAGTTGTCCCTCTCAAAAAAGCTTTACAAAGCTTATGAGACATAATGTTAGAGTTCGAAAAACCAACATGAAAGTTAGAAATGGCCGCCATTTGTACCCTGATCATAGAAGAAGCAGACCCGGAGTGAAACAGTTGAGCTAGGAATTCCAGGATTTCGTGGACTGGGGCTGAAAAGGGATCCACATCCCTAGCCTTTGCCAAACAAGAAAAACGTTTCTATTTGCTAGCATAAGTTTTTCTTGTTGTAGACTTGAGAGGAGACGATAATGTCACTGACTGCTGGGGAAATGCTGGGAAGTCTGGCTATAGTTGGAAGTGGAGCAACTAAGCTGTGAGCTGGAGTGTTTTGAGGGACCGATGCAACCCGCCCGACTGATTAACCAGGAGGTCTGGAATTGGGTCCAGAGTCCAGGAGGTCAGGAATTGGGTCCAGAGTCCAGGGTTGATCAAGAAGGTAACTGTGCAGGAACGGGAACCATATCTGTCAAGGCCAGTAGGGAGCAATGAGGATCATTTTGCAACTCAATGATATTGCTTTCTGTATAAGTTTGGGTATCGGGGGGAAAGGAGGAAAAGCATAAAGAAGTCCCTGAGGCCAATCGTGGACTAGATCGTCTCTGGGTATGTGACCCGGAAGCGGAAGAAGGGAGTAGCAGTTGCTTCATTTGATATTGAAGGGGGTGGCAAAGATCGCCACAAGGCTGTCCCCAATTGCGAAAAACAAGATTCGCAACTTCCTGATTCAGAGACCACTCGTGAGGCATGAGAATAGCTCTGCTGAGCCTGTCCACTATGACTTTGGATCTCCTGGGGACGTGAGTCTCAATCAGAAAACATTGGGAGGAAATTGCCCACTGCCAAAGTCCGACTGCTTCTCGACACAGGGGTAGGACCTGGTTCCACCCTGCTTGTTGATGTACCTTACCACTTACATGTTGTCCATTTGAATAGCAATGGTCTCAGAAGGAAGAGAGTCTTGAAGGGCTTGCAATGCCAGGAGCACGGCTCTCATTTCCAGGACATTTATGTGCAGATGGTACTCGTGAGGTTGCCACGTGCCTTGGACTGTCTTGCCCAGATAATGCCCCCCCTCCCACCCTATCAGGGAGGGGTCTGTCATTACTGTGGCTACTGGAGGGGGTTGTATGAAAGGTCTGCCCTGAGTAACTAGTAGGGAGACCATCCACCAAGAAAGATGCCTTTTGCATGCATCCATGATCATGATCTTGTAAGTCATGGCTAGCTCTTGGAAAGACCACTGCGTACACAGAAGCCACTGAAGAATTCTCATATGAAAGCGCGCCAGTGGGATTAGGAGAATGGCTGCTGCCATGGAACCCAGAGTTTGAAGGACGTACCCGACTTGGATTCTTCTGCACTGCATCAGAACCTGTGCCTGCTGACTGATTGCGGACACCCTTTCTAGTGGTAGCCTTGCAAACATATCCCCTGTGTCTAAGTCTGCTCCTATGTAAGTGATAGATTGACAGTGCAACAAGGCAGATTTTTCAAAATTTATGGTAATGCCGAGCTGGGAGCAGATTGTGATTGTGTAGTCCCGTGCTTGTAGGAGTTGATGCCTGGTGGTAGCAGTAAGGAGCCAGTCGTCTAGATACGGAAACACCTGGAATCCTTGATGCCTCAGGTGAGCCGTGACCACTGCCATACATTTGGTGAACACCCTGGGGGCTGTGGTGAGACCAAAGGGCAGAGCTCTGAACTGATAATGACTGGCCCCCAGCCGGAAGTGAAGATATCTCCTGGAGTGCCTGTCCATCTTGATATGGTAGTATGAGTCCTGAAGATCTATCGAGCATATCCAATTGTCCTGACCCAGAAAGGGTAGAATGCACTTTAGCGTGACTATCCAAAACTTTGTTGTTTGCACAGACCTGTTTAGTCTGCTGAGATCCAGAATCGGTCTCCAGTCCCCAGTCTTTTTTGGTACTAAAAAGAACCTTGAGTAAGTTCCCGATCCATGTTGGTCTGCCAGGACTTGCTGGATGACTTTTTTCTAGCAGTTTTGAAACTTCTATTACTGCTTGCTCCTTCAGATTGGGTGGAACATCTGGAAGGGTCTTCCTTGACTGTAAAGGGGGTTGATGGAAGGGAATTTTGTAACCTCCGGATATGATGGACTGTACCAATTTGTCTTGTGTTAAACTTTGCCAGGCTTTTGGGTACAGTGAAAGTCTTCCCCCGACTGCCTCCAGAGGTGAGCAGCCGGGCAACCCTTCAGGGATGCTGGAAGGACTTATCAGAGAAGGATTCTCTGTTGTCCTGGTTCTGCGGACCCCCTCTGCCATGAGGGCTGCGTCTATTATTATTGTTTCCCCCTCTGCCTCTGGAGGAAAAATCACTATGCGTGTCAGGCAAGGCTCCCTGGGATTTACGGAACCACATCTTCCCACTCTTCTGACCCTTGGGGTAAGGTCTAGAGAAGTGGAAAAATAGTCTCCCATAAGAGAGAGTGAGAGAGTCTTGCCTTCTTGCTCACACCTAGTCAAAGTGTCTTTCACCTGTGGTCCAAAAAGAAAGGAACCATCAAAGGGAGTGTTGGTGAATGATGCTCGAAAGGGTTCTGCAAAGTTACACAGCCGCATCCACGCATGCCTCCTAAGGGCCACACCTGTACCAGCGGCTCTACTCGCCCCATCGGCTGCATAGGAAATGAGCCTCATGGGAGGAGTTAACAGAATTTAGTGTCGCTAGCTGGGAAGCTACCTTGGCTTGTGCTCCCTCAGCTGTTGGATCTTGGAGGGTACCTCCAAGCTCTTTAAGGAGATCCGTTTGAAGTCGGGTAAAATGACACAGGTAGTTCAGTGACATCAGAGAAGGTCGCTGAAGCAAACATTCACTTCCCATATCTGTCCATCGTCCTAGACTCCTTGTTAGGGGGATGGACAGATGAAGAGGTCTCCGCTAGCTCTTTTTTAGTGGCTGCTGCTACCACCATAGCATCAACAGGAACACCTTTCAAAAGGAATGGCTTATCCTGGGGTGCTGTAATGAATTTACTAGGTCTCCTCAGAGTTGGTTCCACTGTATCCAGAGCTGACCAAGCCCTTCGAGCCACCACTTTCATAAGTGGATCGAAAGGTGGAGACACCCAGGAGGTGGAAGGTCGGGAACCGAAGGCATCCAGAAATAGACATCCTCAGAAGGGGGTAGGGGATTCCAGTTCCCCCTCTGCTTAAGCATTTCTAAGATGTCCGAGAAGAAAACATCTTCAAAGGGGGGATCTCGGGTACCCTTCCGAATCATCTAAGTCTGTATCAGAAGTGACAGGCTAGGGGGAGTCAATGTGCTTCCTCTTGCACTTTTTCTTCTGAGGGGGCTCTTCTGAGTGATCAGGAGAGGCCTCAGAAGAGGAGGAAACACCCAATGGGGTGCCCTGGAGCATCGGTTCCCTACGCTTAAAGGTCTGGAGGAGGGGGGGGCAGAGGTTGGCACAGGCAATACAGGGGACTGAGCCGGTGGGGCTGATAGTGGAGCTGACTCAGGGGACAGCACACTCCGCATGACATTGAAGGCATCCCTGCCACGATGCAGAGAAAGCTCCAGTTCCGAAGAAATAGGAATCTTTCTCCGCACTGAGGGAGACGGCTCCGTGGCTGATGTAGGAATCGAGCTCACCTGCGCCGAAGCTCCGAGAGGGAGAATGGGGTCGGACAAGGGTCTGATGCCACTCGCCCCTTCGGAGCAGACGAGGGAGTCCCGGCGCCCAGATCCCTCGATGGAAGGTACCACCGAGGGAATCAGAGCCGACGTCGGAACCGGAGAAGTTATCGGATCCGACAGTTCCACTACTCGAACCCCAATGAACTCCAGCACCAAACTCATTGGATTTGGAGGAGGAACATCGAGAGAAGTGGACGGAGCCGATACCTGTTGAGGAGGGCTGGACAACAATTTGGCTAGTGCCTGCGACTTTAGCAACCTACTGACCACTCTCTCCACATCATGATCCGACAGTCTAGAGGATCGAGAGGAGTGAGAGGATTGGTGACTACGCTCGCTCTGAAGTAAAGGAGAACGAGGAGCCAAATATAGCGACTCTAGTGAAGGGGACCTCAGCCTCTTGTGGGTCTGTGACGGCTCCGAAGCCTCTGATGGAGCTGATGTGGAGATTGTCTTGTCGGAGCCAGCCGGAACCAACATAGAAGGTAAATCCTGAACCGAAGAAGGCTCCAAACTTGGAGCTCCAGCCGGAACCAACGTAGAAGGTAAATCCTGAACCAAAGAAGGCTCCAAACTTGGAGCTGATGGCTTAGTGGATTTAGGGGATTTCACAGGCTGTGAGCTCTTGGCCGGTGAATCCTGGGGTTTTAAAAGACCCCTAAAAATAAGCTTATTCTTACGCTCCTGCAGGACTCTTGGACTAAAGGTATGGCAAATAGAACAAGAGTCCTGCATGTGCACAGTGCCTAGACAACAGACGCAAGAAGTGTGCCCATTTGTCAGAGACATTTTCTGACAGCACGAGTCACACTACTTGAACCCAGAAACCTTGGATTCCTTTGACATCTTAACAGAAGGAAAAAACAATTACAACAGTAATAATAATCAGTAATAAGCAATTTACACCTACTAGAAAGACTATAGCTAAAGGTTTTTTTTTTTTTTTTTTAAGATAATAGGAAAGCCTCTAACTTAAACGGCTAACCTGACAAGAAGAGGTAGGGGGAGGGGTGGGGGATAACTCTCTAAGTTAAACGAGTTCTACAAAAAAGAAGGGATACTATAAGCTAAACAATTATCTATCACAGAGACAAAACTATCACTAATAAAACAACTAGAAAAGTTAAATTCTAGTGAGAATTTTACACAAAAAACTCTATACAAGCCTGAGCCAGAAAAATGACACCTTGCAGCTGAAGCGGCAAACGAGATCTGGGTAGCTATCGCTAGGCATTATGGGATAAGGGGTAGCCTCGAGCCAGTAAACAGCTCTCGAACTATTGAAGATGGCCGAGTCAGAGCAGAGGATCAGCTCCGATCCCAACCAGCAAGAATGAAGGCGAGATAGACAACTTAATATACTATATTTAAAACCCATTTGTCCTGGGTAATGAGTTCCCAGTGTTTTGCCTGCAGAGCAATCTTTCCCCCTAAAGGAGCAGTCAGTTGAGAAGAGCTTGAAAGTTTTAAAGTTAAGTCATTGAGACAGTTTACCATAGGGGGGAGTCTTACTACTCCCTGCTTTGAAAGTGGGAGCCCCCCACTGCTTAGTCCTTTGCCACCTTGGGACTGAAGCCTGAGTGTTCTGCTGGATCTGGGTTTGGACTGAGAAGGCCAGGAAGAGGCAGGAAAGGACCAAATTATTAGAGGGCCAATGCCTACTAAATCTTGGAGGCTGTACTTGCAGGAAATCTTTAACATTTTGCATAGATTTAGCTTTTTCCTCCATCTTTTTAAAGTACTACTTTTGCTCTGTTGCTAGACAGGCGGTTCTGGTTTAAGGGAGCATCCAGCAATTTAGCTTTAACATGATTGCTCCTTAAGCCAAGCATGCCTTCTAAGTACAGACCCAGTGACAGCAGCCCTGCAAGATGCCTCTAGTGAATCAAAACCACATTGCAAAGTATGGTTTCCAACTTGTTTATGCATTAAATTCTGTAAATCCTTACTTTTAGCAGAGTCAGGAATCAACATCATTTTCTGTTTAAGCAATCTAATATGCTGCTGATACTTTAACATATGAAACTGGCAGTTTAAGGCCCTAATGGCCAAGATTGCAGAAGTGTATACCTTTTTACCCCATCTATCCAGCGCCCTGGATTCTTTATCAGAGGGGGTAGGATTTTTCACAGTAGTAGCCTTAATGCCCTTGGGTCCCTGTGGAATGGTCTCAGGATATGCAGTAGGATTTTTAAAAAGGAACTTATTACAGGGTTCCCGACTCTCATGTCTGTCTGGTTTTCTGGGAGCAGGAAGTAAGGAGTCAGGGGCCAAGTTAGATTCTGAAAAGACATAATCAACAATGTCCAGTACAGGGGGGATAGCTAAAGGCCTGTGTTGGAGCAGGAGTAAGAAATCCCATAGCCTCCTTTTAGAATCAGAATAATCCTGGCTTTCCCAGCAAACATGCTCCCTAAGAGTATGCAAGGTTTCACCAAAAAGAGAAATCCTCTGGAAGGGAAGCAGAGGGAATAGAGTCCTCTGCATCAGAACCCTCATAGGTAGATAAAGGTAAATCCTGGTCATCAGAGGAAACAAATTTCAGAAGCCTGATCAGAAGAATCATAAGCAAACTCAGTCCTAGGTCTCTTAGAGGGGGAAGGTTGGCTTCCCCTGATTAAGGTAATAAGGTCTTCAGCCATTCTTATCATTTGTTTTTTAGGCATAGAGTCCTGACCATGCGGTCTGGGCGTCAGTTTTCTAGGCATGGATGGAGTTTTAGTCCTTTAAGAAGAAGATGGCATTGGTTTAATATGCAAGTCAGTAGGCCTGAATACACCCTCAGAAGCCAGTGCCTGCACAGTGGCTCCGGACCCATCCAAGGTAGAGACATCCGCAGGTTCCACAGTTGAAGCATCTCGCGGTATACCGGACTCCGAATGGGTCTCAGTAGAGGCCTGCGAATCTGAAGTAGCGGGTATCAGGGGCTGCAAAAGCACCTCACTGAGTACCAGCGAACTGGTGACTAGCTTAGGAGAAGCATCGTCGGCTGTTTTGAACCTAGGCAGCCTGTCTCTGTCCATCTTTGCATTTTTTCAGACAGTCGGTAGTCTGATGGCTTACCGAAGCCATATCTGGGTAATTGAGCAGAGTACCAAAATATTTAGAAGCGTAAATATACCGGAAACTAATAGTTCATTGTTTAAATAAAGCACAAAACCAACAGCGAGGTATGTCGTGGTCAGAGCCTAGGCAAAGAATACAGTACGAATGAAAATCTTTGAGGTATTTGCTTTCCACAAGAAATACAATTAACTTTTACTGACATCGGTTTAGAGCAAGAAAAGGTTTCCCCAATGGGGTACTTAGCTTTAGTTGAAGACTTCGGACCCGAAAACGAAAATTTCAGGAGTCGATCGACCGGCACTTGCAAACTGTTTCTGCTTCGGGCACCGCATGGCAAGAAAGACTGATGTAATGGTGTCGGCTGCATGCTTTATACCCCTGACTGACATCATGGAAGATGAGACCGCAACAGACGCAGGACCCAAGACTTTGATAATCAGGCCGACTGAGAGCTACTGCAAGCAGATAACCCAAATGTGATGAAACAGTGAAACATGAAGTACATCTGTAACCGGTCATCTGAAAAAACTCGATCTGCTTTCAGAATTGGCAAATAGGAGTCTGACGTTCACTGCGGCAGAAAAATTCTGAAGAGGGTACGTGCAGATGTAATTGTCGGTTTATGGCCCTGACAAGGGACATCACACGTAACCTCCAGGAGAAAAGATTTTGGTATACTGGTTGGATGGTGGCGCTGCAAGCAGCAACCTCCCTACTGTAATGAATACTGCAACTTGAGAATAGAAGGATATATTACCCACAAAGGTGGAAGCATGTGAAATGGGATCAAGGTGAAAGGGCGTTATAATTTCTTCAGGTCATCTATTAGCTGGGCTATGTTTGTCATACAGAAGTCTGCAAAAACAGAGGTTTTTGTAGTAAGTCAGGTTTTTACCCTCATTCTGAGTGGTACAAAATAGTGTACTAAGGCCATCAATAGTTTCTACGTAAGTGTAGGTGGAAGAAAAAAAAAAAAAACAGTAGGAAACCAATTTTGTCAAATTAGAGTACACACCAAGTAAAAGCAGCATGTCTTTGACTTAGAAATTCCACAGGAAAATTTACTTAGTGTATTAAACAGTAATAGAGGAAAGTTGTGTTACCTAAACTTACCATAACAGTAGATGTTCAAATGATTACTGCTGCAGTAGCCTTAGCTATATGGGCTATATCCTACCAAGGATATAACAGCCAGTCAGCTTCCAAACCTTCAGGGCACGTTTCATGAGCCAACAGTTAAGTGAAGCGGAAATGAGTAAAAGACAAGTTTGGCACCATGCCATTCACAGCTTTACTGCCAACAGTGATTGAGGGCTGGGCCCTGAAAGGGCAATGCTAGGAATAACAAAAAAATAATTGTCAACACGGTGACATAAAACACACCAAAAACAAACAGGTTATAGGCTACCGCATCAGTGATCATTCAAACCTCTACCAGTTATGGTAAGTTTACTTACATAATTGTACTATGTTCATCATTATGATCATTGCTGCAACAGCCTTAGCTACATGCATAGATTACCCTAGTTTACATCATTTGGGATCTGGAAGTAGAAAAGTCCAGGAGACAGTGGAGAATGGCTTTAGCAAAGCCTGTTCTGGCCCTAGAGAATTAATCAGGTTAATATTATTTTGTAAAAGTATGTACACATGACTAAGAAGCAGCTTCTAGAATACTTCTGGAATCTAACAGTTTCCAAAAAGGCATAAAATGAAGCAAAGGGCCTAGTAGAGTGGGAATTGATCCTGCCTGGAACTGATTTGTTAGTGTGTATAACAAAAGATAATAGTCTTAGACAACCATCTGGAAATGGTCTGTTGACACGGATTGCCCCTTACCTTCACAAGAAATTAACAATTCATCCGAAGATCTCAAAGATTTAGTTCTGTTAATACAGCACCAGAGTTGTCTGCAGACATTAAAGATATGGAGTATCCCTTCTCCCTCATTTTTAGACACAAGAAAAAAAACAGGGAGATGGACAGTTTGGCTTAAAATAAACTTTGGTACCACTGAGTGAGAAATAATGTCTTATGCCTAAAGAAACCCATTCCCTTGTGGAAAATGAGACAGGATTGACTCACCATAAGGGCTTGTAACTCAGATACCCTCCAGTAGAGTTCAGAGCAATCAGCTAAATTGTTTTTCATCTTAAGAACCTCAAGTCAGCCAAATTAGCTGGTTCAAATGGAGCAACTGTTTCCATTTGTGAGGGTCTGCCCTGGTCCTGCTCATCTTGTCTGCCACACAATTTTTGCTCAGCCTGGTACAATTTGGTCTCCCTTTGCTTGCAGATGTACCACATGATGTGGTATTGGCAGCAACAACTTGACGAGGTCTCAGGAACCAAAGATAGTTAAGAAAGTTGAGTGCCTTAATCAGGCCAAGCATCTCCTTGGTGTTTATGTGTTTGCTTCTGTCCTTGGTGTCCCACACACCCTGCACTTTTATCCCTCTTGAAACTGCTTCCCAATTAAAGTCTGAGGCATCTATTGTGACTGACTGCTTTGGAACAGAGAGGTAGAAGGGGAGACCAGGATTTAAGGAAATCTCAGCACTGAGATTACAAAAGAAAAGGTTTTGGTGCTAGGACCAAAGATATTTCAGATATCACTGTACCTTTCTTTTATACAGTTTTGTCAGGTGTATCATGAGAATCACAGAAGCCAAGAGATCCAAAATCCTGTGGTATTCCCTTGCAATGATGAATGTCTGGGTGGAAAACCTTAAATAGATGTAGATCTATTTTTTTCCTGTGGAAGAAAAGCTCTTTGAACTGAGGTGTCTAGCTGACAGAAATTAAGGACACTTGGAAAAAGACTCTACAAAGATAAGCAAGCCATCTAAATATGTAAAAATGTGGATATCCTGTACAGGAAGAGGTAACAGGTTGTAAATATGATGAAGAACCAGTGGGAAACAAGAGTTTGATCTTCAGGATGAGGAATAACTCCCACCCCCCAGAAAGGAGGAATTTCCTCCCATTGCCATCTGCAACTTGAAAGATTTTCAGAACCCAAATTGTCTGAAACTATATTGCCTTGCCAATGTGAAAAACATGTAATAAAAAAAAAAACTTACCTGAACGCTGCAAAAGGGGGGGGCATGCCCCGCTACTTAAATATACCAACTCCAAGACCGCACTACAGTGAAGTATCTCACTTCACTGAAGTCTGTGCTCCGAGTTGGTATATTGCAAAGTTCAGGTACGTTTTTTTTTTTTTTATTACATGTTCGAAGTTTTAAAAATTCGCTCATACAAGTTTGATATGAGGTTCGAAGTTTTGAAACTTTGAACATATAATACAGACCCACTTTTTCCCCCCACATCTATCACTTAAAGTTCACATCCTTATCAGAAAGAGTAGGACTGGGATTATTCAAGTGCTTAAGCAGCAGTGGGATCAACTAAAGCTACAGCTACTTGGTCAGGTTTGGGAAGAGTGTATAAGAATGTAAAAGACAGAGAAACATTACACATCCTGAGTGATATGAGAAATAAAAGAGGTTGTCCAATGCATTGTACAAACACCGTACAGCAGTATTTAGGTTTATGGTTATTGATAAAACTGATGGGGATAAGAGTAAACAAAATTGGTTGGCAACTAAATAAGAAGAATAGCTGGATTATAAGATTGGGAGGATTAATTTCCCCAGGACTTAATGAGCACTTGTAGATGTCCAGTCAGATGGATGCTGACTGAATGGCTCAACACATAAATAGTTGTATTTATTTTTGGTTGTATTCACTGATGAAGGCAATTTGTTTGCTGAAACCGGTTTGAATTTTTTCTGGGTCCGTGCTTTGCATGCACCTTTGGACTGTGTGACCACAATAAATTACTTTTTCCACCTTTGAGTGCTGGCAGTTGTTTTTTCATTTTGGATTCTAAGTTAAAAGTCTGCCCTTCGCAGAGTAAATGATGTACTTCAGTGTAATTCCTTTCTAAAAATAGGCCTACATCATCCAGAGTACGAAACACACACCTACTTTACATTAAAAGTCTTTTGTAATCAGGCCCAATATCATGCAAGAATGAACAGAAGAATGTACACAAAATTAATGAAAAAGGTTGAAAAAAATTACAGTCAATCACAAGACTGAAATCTTTAATACTGAACTGCAAATCTAAACAAACTATTTTTGCAGGACAGCAAGACCCCTGCACCCCGATGTGATGGGCAAGCCCCCCAAACAACCCAAACTTAAATATACCAACTCCACAATTGTACAAACAAAAAAAAAATGTCCCATGTAACTGGATGGATTACCATGTACACCTCAATTTCTTTCCACAAAAAAATCTGGTTTAAATCGTAAATGAAATTGCTATTATCCTGCATTAAAGTTACTGAAGCAATGTAAAACAACTGACAGTACAAGTAAACACAATTCAGACATACAAGAAATGTGGAGTCCACTGTATCCATTGCCAGCTGGGAGCAGTTTTAGAAAGACAAGAGAATCTTCCATAACAAACTGCAAGTTCTACTTAAGCACATATTTCTACCCACCACAATGACAGGGTTACTCTGAGAAGGACAGAGAAAATATTTCTAAAGCTGCGGCTCCTCCTTGAAGCTACATTTTATGTTGTGACATAAGAAAAAGCAGAATTCTATGTTGCTGTTTTCTAAAACAGCAGACACAGGGCAGATGTGAGGTATTCCCATACAAGGCTGTTTGAGTCCATCACTTTTTCAACAGTCTCTCAACCTTTAGAAATAGTTATGAAGAAAATGGATGACCTGCTGTTCTAGCTGGTACAATGCTGTAACTATGGTAACGCAAAATCAATTAACTTGCGGAGAGGAGCAACAAGTGGAATAATTCCTGACAAAATGCAAAAAAAATGAAGACTTCTTCTTTACATTGAAACATGGATCTATAAATATGCTTGCATTTCTTTTCAACTGGATTCCATTTTATGTCAATTTTAGCAAAAGCTTTCCTGCACACAATCTTCAGATATAATATTAATCATAAAAAGCATTTACACTGGATTCCTATGCTACGCCATCCAAATTCTGGGGAATGTGTGCATTAGGGCTGTAAAATCATACTGTGAATATTTAAATGGTCAATACTGAATAATCAGGAAGCAGAGTTGTTTTTGGTAAAACTGGGCTTAAAAATATTTCCTCCCAACAATCCTGACTAATATCCAGTCACCTTAGCCTAATGCCTGTATGCAGCAATACTACACTGCTACACAGCCTTGCCATCTTCATTAAAAACAAGCCACCAAACACACTGGTCTGTGCTAGGGAAAAATACCACAAGTGTTTCATAATTCAGCCAGTGCACATGCTTCATTTTCAAATTACTTGGACTGCAGGAGTAAAGGGGAGGCAGTAAGGAAAATCTTGGTATTTTTCTCACCTTACTCATGTACTAACTTAACTCTACCACTACCATTGTCCCTAAAACTCCCAACTCTACATAGTACATTAAAGCATATTGGGAACTTTCATAGCTGCAAACCGGTCTCTAAAAATGGCACCAGATTTCACATTTTACATATAATTTAAAGGAAATGCAAAATATGACAGAATAGACCAGATACATACCCTCTTCACAAAACACCACCAAACTTTTTTTTCAAAAATCATATAAATACAGAAGCACCACTTATGTTAGCAGCAGCAATGAAGACATTTTAGTGTTTAGAGATCACAGTTAGCAAATACCTACAGCAGACTGAAAGATACCCTTCCTTGGTGCCGTATGAACTACCTAAATATGCATAATTTCCTTTTCTCTATGGCAATTCTGCAAATGAACCGTTCTTGTTATAGCTGCACTCCAATAAAAAAATATCCATTTATAAAAATGTCTCATAGGCTCCTCATTTACACACATGGAAATAAGAGTGCAGAGTGTCAGGAATGATTTGTGACAGACCAATACCAGTAAGAGTTGAAAGGGAAGGTCTACAAGATGGTAGTGAGCCCAGCTATGTCATATGGGTTGGAGACAGTGGCTCTGATGAAAAGACAGGAGTCAGAGCTGGAGGTGGCAGAGTTAAAGATGTCAACATTTGCATTGGGTGTGATGAGGATGGACAGGATTAGGAAGGAGTAGGGTTAGCTCAGGATGGATGGTTTGAAGACAAAGCCAGAGGAGAAACTGTTGGGTTTGGACATGTGCTGGTGGAGCTGCCAGGTAAGAGGAATGCCCAATATATGGTTTATGGATGTGGAGAGAAAGAGAAAGAGAGTGAGTGAGTCAGTGAGTGAGTGAGTGAGCAATATGAGTGGACAAGAAGAAATGAGTGAGATGATCAGCTGTGAGTGAATTCAAATTCTGTATGCCAAGTACTTGACTCTATTTACTTTAAACTAGACTACTTATAAGTAGCCCAAAAATGATGCAGTTGCTTTATGCTTACTAGCTATGTGGCAAGAAAATAAGCCTGGACTATGACAGACAACCTTGTAGTGATACAGGCTCTTTAGTAGCCAACAAGGGGAGATGAGATGGGGTGGCCATTGTCAACATGCCCATCATAGGGGTAAGTGACCCATTGCTGTACTGGACTCTGAAGCTGTGATAAAGTGCAGCAGTAAGTCTGGATGTGTGCTATGGCACATGTAGCACCTGCTACTGTACCTGGAAGTCATCACACTTGCAGAAGCATGCACACATCACAAGCTGATGCTCCACAGCTCCCATCTTAACATGCACATTAGCTCCACAAGAGTGAGGGTTAGAGCCACAAGACAAAAATTCCTAATCCTCACCACTACAGGAGTAGAACAAGACACTGGGGCTCACATAAACTTACACGCCCTTTAAGGACAGCTCACCAAGCTCAAGTAATAAGGGAAATCCTGGCAAAAACTGGCAGAATAGTCAGAAATGGACCAAACTCCTTCATAGCGGTCAGGATGACAGCCTTTTCCAGCTAGCTTTTGAACCATCCAGTGGACAGTTGCAATTGCTTGGAAATCGAGTGGGTTAAAGACCTATGGGGGAGGGTCAAGGATGTAATTGCAGATGGCATACATTTAAAACTTGGCCATCTGAACCTTCAGTGATGCATTCAATGTATTCTTGCACAATATGCACAAACTGCTTGCCACTTTACTTGCAAATGTTTCCAAGGTGAAAGTGTAGGAAGGTAAATGTGCTGCGGGAAAGCATGCAAGATCAAATGGGATCTGGATGGGCAGATTCACAGTTGTGCAAACAGTATCTTAGTTTTTTTTTTTGGGGCGGTGCATTCTGTTATGTTCAAATTTCAGAAACAAGTCTATAAAAACAGTAACAATAACAAAAGTTAAACCATTTTACTACGTTAAATCTCATAATTTCCTATGGACATTGACACATGGATGGTTGGCATGTGTGAAGGAATATCAGTCTGAATTCCAACAATGGTAGCCAACACGTCAGATGCCAGGAGACAATGGTGTCCCATCCAACATCCTAAATTCCAGCGTACAACACCTCATTACTTTTTGCTGGGTCAGATATACTGCACTGTCAATTACGCCATGAGCCAACTGAGCTTCTGCCACAACCCTGTCAACTACATGAGAATAAACCGCTGAAGAGTGAGAGGACTTCAGAAATGAAGACAGACATACTGTTGCATTTTATTCACGCTGAGTGACACACCCAGAACAGCCTACATGATGTCATGCATACAGCTCTCCTTCATTACTTTCACAACTACTACAATGGTGAGTGTGTGTGTGTGTGTGTGTGTGTGTGTGTGTGTGTGTGTTTAGGAAGAAGGTGTAGCAACTTCTCTAGAACCTCCATTACTCTTTGCTGTTCCAAATCTGGGTGCTATCAACTTAAAAACTCAGTGCACATATTCAATATATCACAATCCCTTCAAAACCATCTGCATCTACGAAATTCCTGTGGATACTAAGCAAATATACATTTCACAGAAGCTGTAATGTTGTCTGTTAAAACAAAAAATAGGGAGAAATCTCTCAATCACTTAAGGACATATGTTGTGGCAAAGCTCAATAGAAATTATTTCAAGATATTAACTATGTACGAATGTGATAAAAACAGCAAAAAGCCAAACATTCTGAATATGAAAAAATACTACAGTACTCACATAATTATAATAAGTAATCAAAACGGTGTCCTAGTTACAAAGAGGTGCTGATGAACCTTAAAAAGTATTGCATCTCAACCTTGTTCCTGCATCCTCATCTCTAAAGGAAACCGTTTGCCTTGGTCTATAACTAGAAAACTTATAGGACAGCAGTTAAAATTTTGAGAAAACATGCAATTAACTGGTGCAAGTTTCAACAAAGGTGAAAAATGGGTGTTTTAGGGATCAGCTTCTAGTCAACCTGGATACATTACTGTATATGGTGGTGGCAGCAGCAGGAAATGGCTATAAAGCAGTGATAAACAGCCCTGATTAAAACCATATACGGCTAATGATACTGAAAAGCACCACATTGAACATTTGAACAAGTTTAAATGACAAGAAATTGACAGTGTCAATCTGCTCACAAAACAAGATGACCTGGAAAAACAGACACCAATACACATTTTTCTTAATCTTAAGGAAAAATCAAGGGGAAGATCCTCTGTATTTTACTGAAGACTGGCTGTGAAAGATGAAGGGTACGCAGCCGTATGATTGCTGGGTAAATGAGGCCCACAAAGATTAGCTTCAAACGAGGAATCATGGCGGTTGACTGGCAAATACCACACATGACTCGTCAAGCAAGTGACATTAAGAAGGTCTGATGTCAGCAGGATGTAAAGCAGGACAGGAATTCTGTACGTCAGTGCATAAAAAATAAAATAAATAAAAACACAAGAGTTCAGCTGAACCCTGCCATTTGGAACTTGTGCAGAAACAGTTGTTCCTTTTATACAGCTGGCCAAATTATGAGCTGTACAGCAGGACATAATATAATGTTCCTTATAAAAAGTAGTTAGGCTGTACTCTGAAGTGAAAAAAGGCACCAATGTCTGCTGAAAAATTGAGATGAACTAAGGGCAAGATCAACTGGAGTTGCAAGTCATGGAACCACAGCAACCTAAAATCAGGCTCCACTACCAAAAGCCACTGTCACTGTACAGATGAACACAGCAAGTGATTCAGAAGAACCAATTTTAAAAGTTGCCCAGACAGAGAAAAGGGTTAATGTGAATTAGCATGTGGCTGGTACTGGGTGCATGGTCTCACTAACACCTGCTGAACCATTAAAAACTCTGGTGGTGAAGCTGCTCTAGTGGAGTAGTGGGATAAAGCCCCTGACCCAGGTTTGATTAGCTTCTCAGGCAGCTGATGTAGTGGCAGGGAGGGGGATACATTTGTTGGCGATACTCAGGGAGGCAGGGTCTAAAAAGGGTAGTTGCCCTCAGGCATGACCAAAGAGCTAAGGGGGCGGGGAAAGGGAAAACTGGGTAGGGCATATATAAAAAAAAAACACCATATGGAAAACAGACAGCTGAGCCTCAAAGGCATCCTTAAAGTTCCATATCTGCTCCAGCAACAAACTCCAGGAGGAAGCTGAATGTTTAGCAGACCCAGCATGGAAATGGAGCACTGAGAGCTGAACCAGTAACAATGAGGTGTGAGGGAAATGAAAAAAAATGAAATTAAAATTCTGGTGGTGGCTCAGTGGAATAGCAAGGGCAGAGTGAGATTTCTGTCCAAGCAGTCAGAAATATAAACTGCCTTACTCTAAAATGGTTGCTGGTAGGGAAAGTAAAGTATCAGGAAAGGTGGAAGATGAAAGCCATGACCATCATGAGGTGGGTCTGTACAGATCAGGGATGGACAGATGCAAGTGAGAGAAGGTGTCATTTACGCAGCTAACATGCAAGTCAGAATGGGGATTGCCATTTACGCTTAAAGGATTTCAAAATAGGCAAAGTCCGTCAATGAAAGAAATACGTGACAAGGGCATTGACATCAGTACATTTTATTTTTTTTTTTGTTTTATTTTGATTTCTTTTATTGTAGTTGTAGTCTATAGTTGAAATAATTAAGTTAAATGTTTTAATTATATTAAAATAATAAGTGGAGTTTATAGTTTAATTTTTGGTTTATATACAGGCTGACATCAATGGAAACATGGAAATATAAAATGTTTGAAATGTTATATAAAGGGCTTGTCTATAAATATGTGAGAAGCTACTTAGAAGAAGGCATTTTTTGCAATTAATAATTTAATTTTTTTCTTTTTCTAAATTTACTTTTAATATCTTCAAATTACAATCTCTTTATATATTAGTACAAGTTATATTATATGATATATAAATTTATCTTTATTTATTGATGTTTTTATATGAGGTGAATTCCTTTAAAAAAAAAATGTTCATAGAAATGTTATTAAAAGGTGAATGTATAACTTGTTCGCTCACCTTGTCCGCTCACCTTGTCGTGGTGAATACCAGAGGTGACGCCATTTAGACATCTACAAGAACATCTACAAGAAGGTGCCTGCTATATTGCCTTTTTTGGATTCTATATATGAGGTGAATGGTGACACACAAAACAAAACTTTGATTTGATGTAGTTTAGTTATTAAACTTCCTGACATCCTGCTTTGCACCTACCAACAACACAACTTGCTTGCAGCTTAGCATAGCATGAGCTATATCCCCTTAGTTTTGTTGTTTTGTATACGTAAGCATGTCTTCATCTGACCATCTTGAATGGACTCATTTATACAAATCCCTCGCCACTTTAGATTGGAGAAGGCATTTTATACTGAAATAATATCAGAACAGCAACTATAAAAATATTTATTTTATTATTGGCTTGCTTGGACAAGTAATATGATGATGATTTTTAACACAAAATATTATTTACAGTTGTCAACTAAAAATTTTTCTACATATTAGACTGAATACCAGCTGCCTTTTATTACTTATATTACTAACTGCCTATTTTATTGTAGCAATCTTCTTCTGTATTTACTTTGTTTTCTTAAGCTGGGGATACTTGAAACAGTAGTGGTTATTTGTTTTTACATTACTAGAATGGGGATATGTTTTGGGGCGCCTTGCTTCACTTCAAAGGGTTTTTTTTTTTTAAATTCTATTGCCTTCAAAAAGGCTTATGGAGATGGTATGCATTATACAGCTGGGTATGTCATCTTGGATGAAGCACAGTCCTGCAGAGAGAAGTAGGAGAGAACAGCTGTTTGAGATTTGTACCTTGTGAAGAGCAAAGACACTGTGCAGAGTTGGTCAGTGCCAGGGTTAAGTTCAGATTAGGGGACAGCTTTTCAGACACTAGTCCTCCCTTTAGAGACAACCAAGTTATTTTACTTCATATATTAAACAACCTAAATGACATTTAAATATCAAAGAAAAAAGTATTCTGTGGATTGACCATCTGCATTTACGGTGTGGGATTTTTTTTAACTTGGAATGATTGCAAAGTCTTACGACAAGATCAGTAAACACACAAGATCAGTAAACACTTTTTTCATATTTTTCATTTGTAGGGAATCAGAGATAAGAGTTTGAGAGATGCCAATACTCATTTTCATTTTTACAGACCATGGTGAATTAACACAGCTCATTCTGCTTCTTGGGACAGCAGAAGCAAGTTTGATTTCTGACAATATATTAATGTCTTCTAAGTGAGCAGGTAAATGTCAGTACACGTAACCATATGACAGCAACTTCATGGGAGACGGCAAGTTAAGCTGTTTAGTGCCAAGGTCACTCTGGTGGCATAGAGGGATAAAGCCCCAACTACAGCCCAGGTGATCCAGGTTCGATTAGCAACTAGAGATAATGAGTGGGCAAACAGACAGGGACAGTAGTTACCCATCCCTGGTGGGTGGTACTATGGGCATCTTGTGCAATGATCCCTGATGGAGGCAGAGGACATCATAACTAGGAAGTGTGGTCCAAAGGAGGGGGATGGTGAACAAGGCTGAGCTGCTGTGGAAGCAGGGCAGTACACCCCACTTCCTAACTGTACATCCATTACCTTGGGTGTTACCACAGAGACCAAAGAATGGACGAAGCAATAGAGGTTGGTCATAACCGGAACCCCTCCCCCAATGGATGTGAATGGCGACAGCCCCAGCCTCATCTGGGATAGTTCAGGGAGTTCAGAGGTGGCAGATAGACCCATTGTGACAGCTATGGGGTACTGGGTAGGGAACTGTGACAGCTATGGGGTACTGGGTAGGGAACTGTAGGATGACCCAAGAGAAATAAAACCTCAAAAAATATAAAAAAGAGGTTTAATACTAGGGCAACTACTATCCAATTTGCAGGTGTTACACTATTGGGTTTTACTGGGCTGGGGATAATTTATAGTGTTCTCAAAACGTTTAATATTGTGGGAATACCATGTCCGATAGTTGCAACTACCTTAACATGGAAACCCAGTCACAAACCTTGTGCAGGGGTAAGAGGAGGATTTTCTTCCTCCCAAGGAGTGGGTTTGGTTCTGTCTCTTAAGGGACATTTTGATAGGACAGTAGCAGTATATACAGATTGTTGGACAAAAGGAGAAATATTTTAGTAGAGGAAGAATAATATTTACAGGAGGTTTGGTTTAGTGCAAGAAAAAACATGTTTATGGAGGAGGTAGCACAGGGCAGCTGAGAGCATGGGTGGTTGAGGTTGTTGAGCTGGCTAGTGGCTGCCACTATAAATATAAATATAAATATAAATATAAATATAAATATAAATATATATATATATATATATAGGAGCGCTACAGAATCCTGAAAGCCCAAAATCCTGAAAGTTCAAAATCCTGAAAACACACAGGATACCAACACTTACTATATTCCAGCACAAGTACATACAGAAACATTACCCTTCAACTATATGCAGGGGGACTTGCCCCCCTGCACCCCCAAACCCCCATTAAATATATAAACTCCAAGACTGCACTTCACCAAGTGCAATCTTGGAGTTGATATATTTAAGTAGCAGGGGCTGTGGAGGTGCAAGGGTGCTTGCCCCCTGCTTATTACTTGGAGAACAGTAATATAATTTGTGTTTTATTTGTTTCTGCACAGAAGACACTCCAGGTACAGGTAACCATTTTACAAGACCCCTATTCAAATTATAGCTAGCTACAGACCCCCAAAATTTGACTCAAGATGCCCACTCCATCTACATGGACCTCTTCAAATCTATCAAAATTCAACCCTTTACCCTGATCCTGGGTGACTTTAGTTACCCAATCATAGATTGGAAAAACTACTCATGCCAGAACACAAATGCCCAGAGATTCCTCAATTTTAACAAGGCAAATGCCTTGGAACAGCTAGCCGATACCTCCACAAGAGGTGATAATATCTTGGACTTAGTATTAACCAACATGAGGAACCACTGCAGCACCCCTACAGTATCATCCTCCCTGATAAAATCCGACCATAAAGTGGTCACTTTTGAAGTCACTATCACCCCTGACCCCCTCTAGCTAGGGTCAAACAAAAACTTTTCTCCAAAGCCGATTGCAACCTCCTGAGGGATGGTATAAACAGCTTCACAGCCCCCTCCCCCACAGTAGGAACTGGCACTAATGTCCAAATCTACACCAAAGTACTATGCAAGCATTTATATAGATGCATTGAATCAGGAATACCAGACAGGACAAAATCCTCCTCCTCAAGGAAGAGTAAGCCTGTCTGGTGGACATCTGCAATAAACTGTATAACAAAAGGAAAACGTTAAAGTCCAGGACCAAGAAGGAGCAGGTGCCCCCAATTGGAGGCAATCTCTCCTTAGCCTGAACAAGCAAATAAGAGCACTAGTGAAATCCTCTAAAGCCAACTTAGAGTCCAAATTGGCCACATCTACTAGAGACCATCATAAGGCCTTCTTCACATATGTCCAAAATCTCAAAGTAAACACCCAGATCTGTTCAGAACTGGTAATCAAGGACACCACATACACAAAAGCTGTAGATATAGCCAATCTATTGGCTGACCGACTTCGTGAAAAAGTCTCCCCTCTGTCCTCCCCCCAATCAGTAAATCAGGACATCGGCAGTACCTGCTCCCCACCCCTTATCTCTAAGGAACAGGTTATCACTGCCCTCTCAAAGCAAATACAGCCTCCTTGGGACCACATAACATCCCTAGTTGCATTCTACATGAACTCAGGCATGAAACTGCAGCACCATTAGGCATCTTTTTCAACCAAAGCCTGAGTACGGCTTTGTCCCAGCCAAGTGGAGGACAGCCACTGTCATCCCTTTATGCAAAGGTGGAGCATCCACCGATTTGAAAATTATAGACAGCCTAACTAGCCTGATCTGCAAGGCCATGGAATGGATCATCATGGACCTCATTAACAGGGACATTGTGTGGGGTTGAATGTTTGGAGGTTGCCAGTTTGGCTTTGTCAAAGGGAGGTCATGTCTGCTAAATCTGGTCGACTTCTTTGAGACAGTCGCCAAAGCCATGGAAGAGGGGAAGACTGTGCACAATGCCTACCTTGACCTGGCCAAAGCCTTCAACACTATTCCCCACTTGGACATAGTAGATAAACTCAAGTAGGCATCAATCCATATGTTACCAGATGGGTAGCAAACTGGCTCACTGATAAAACCCACCTAATCAAAACAGGGGAAGCCACTTCAAGCAGTAGACCTATAACTAGTGGCATACCCTAAGGATCGGTCTTTGGGTCTCTGTTATTTGGAATATACTTCTCGGAGGTGCAGGCCAAAACCAGTGGACTATGGCTGAAGTTTGCAGATGACAGCAAGCTGGGTGCAGTCATCAATTTCCCAAGTGATGTGGATGACTTCCAAAAGGGTCTCACCCAAACAACTGATTGGTGCCAAAAAATAGCATCAAGCTGAATGCCAAAAAATGAATCATTATCCCCTTTGGGGAGAATGACATCCCCACATATCATCACATTAATAACAATGTCCTAAGTACACAATCAGTAGTGAGGGATCTCGGCAACCAGGTTGATAGCAACCTGACTTTTGACCATCATGTTGTTTCTATTGTACAGAAAGCTTTCTACATGGCCCTCCTCATAAGTAAGAGTATTTCATCCAGGGACAAAGAGGTCATAACATCCCTGTATTCTTCCCTTATAAGGCCAATTACTGAGTACAATGCCCCCTTCGGCATGTACCTCACAAAGCACATGCAGCAGCTGGAAAGACCACAGAGGTTCCTCACCAGGAGAATCCAGGGCCTCAAACATCTACCTTACACAGATGGGCTAAAAACCCTATCCCTATACTCCATTTCATACAGACTCCTCAGGGGTGACCTCTATTTGGCATATTAAGCAATCTCAGACTCCGCCTTGATGGGATTGCTGCATATCCGCAAATCAAGCTACTCGAGCAACCCATATGTGCGACTTCAACCTGGTCTGTGATATCAACAGGACTTGTTGGCAGGACAGATGTGTCCCAGAGACTCCCCCCATCTGTGGAAGAGACTCCCTCTCCACATCAAGCAGAGTGCCTCATTATCCCTTTTTAAGCACAACCTGGATAACTAGATGGGGAAACAGAAAATACATACCCTGGGATTCCACCCATGTCCCTGCTGGGCAGGGGCTTTGGGTGCTGACGTGTCTAAACATGGGATAAATTCTTGGCTAGGCTTATAAGGGCCTAAGGGCCAAAAGCCTAGTAACCTCCTATGATCTAAACAACTAAATCATTTATAAATATGAGTAATTAAGTGTGCAAGAGAATCACAGATCTCGGATTTCTCATCTTAAATTCTTTATGGATTGGTAGACATTAATCCTTTGATCTGAATATGCTGTTGCCAGTACTACCACCGCCAGTACAACACTAGATGTTACTGCTACTACAAGCAATAAATAAGGCTGTACAGCATGAAAAGCATTGCTGCTATTACAAACTCTTCTTCTGAAGCACTCCAAAATTGCCACTACATGAGAATAAGGATATCAAAGGAGCTCTCCAAAATTATTATGCAGGCTGTATAATACCACCACTGAAAAACAGTGCTCACTATATAGTCATAGTTTTTTTTTTTTTTAATTGTGAACTACTTCCATTATCAGGATGTCAAGAGGCAGCCTTTTACATCACTTCAGAGATGGAAAGCCTGACTCAAAGAAAAAAAATGAAAGTGAAGCTTTGCAAAGGGTAAGCACTTGACAAAATGGCTTGTTAATTATTCAAAATGTTACCAATCACTCAAGGGTGCTCAAATGGGTCAAAGTAAGATACCTTAGCAAAATATATTTTTACTCATTTAGGTTGCAAATGTTTTAAGGACTGTGCATGCTTTTCACATAGAGAAGGTAAACAGAATCACATTATATTGTATACATCTCCTATATGCATACAGATTCCTTTTATGCAGCCTAAGCCTACAACAGCTACTTGGCTGTTTACAATGTGATAGAATGCATCATACACCTTACATTTGTTATATTTTACATTTTCAGAGTGCTAGGAAGACACAAGGAATTAGGCAGTTTGAATTACAATTACGGGGGGGACCTCTTGACAGTTCTGTGCCTAATTAGCACGTGTAAGTTACTAAAGTAGTACATCATTGCTGCAGCTCATTTTTAAAGCTTGTGTAACTGCCGATATTCATTATGTTCATTTAATTTATACAACTATTAAGCCTTGTAGTAGCATTGTAGTGGTGGTAAATTCTAAGGCCAGCTAAGAAAGTACAGTTGTGTAAAATTATATGTTATGTACTCACCATAGCTAGGCATCTGTGTTGTCCATTTTCATTCTTCCTTACTAATGGGTCTGGATCCAAGCCTCTGTATCTGACTCGGCCGCATACTACAGAACAGAAAGTCAAAGACCCCTTAGCCAGCAAGGAGTTCCCAACAGAACTGAAAGCAAAGGAGGCAGGAGGAAGGGACTGAATCCTGCAACAGTATAAAGTACATTTACTGTTACAATAAGATTAAACAGAACTGTACTATGTCCTTCATTATTGCTGCAGTATTCATAACAAGTGGACAATTACCAAAGCACTGAAAAGGAAGCAGGAGGAAAGCACAGAGTAGCCCTTTACACACCCATGAAGGACAGCCCTGGCAAATCTTAACCCCGACTCTGGAAATGACATCCAACTTGCATTGTTTAGTACGTGTGGAGAGAGGACCACATGGCAGCTACAAAGATGAATCTAATATCCAAACCCTTTAAGAAAGCTCCAGAAGAGGCTACTCCCTCTTAGAATGAGCTCAAACTGAAGCAGAAAAACTGTTTTCCCATGAAAAAATAAGAAATGGCCTTATTATAATTATTATAAATCCAGAAGGAGATGGTTTGCTTAGAAACTGCCAAACTCAATTTCCTGGTATGAAAAGAAAAAAGCTGCTCTGACTTGCATACAACCAGTTTGTTATTCAAATAAATACCAAAGTTGTCTATGCAGCTCCCAGGTGTGAATAACCTTCTTGCTAGCAGACTGGTTGTGGAGAAGAAAAACAGGAAGGAAGCAGGATAGACTGATTAAGACACAACTCATTGACCACCTTGGGCATAAAAGTTTTGTATGCAGAAACACCCCATTCCTATGAAAAATCAAAAAGGAAGAAATTGCCATGACAGCCTGAAGTTCGGAAAAGTACAGTTTTGTACCTACCATAAATGTAGATATTAGAGTGTATACCCTGCTGCAGTCATCACACTTGGGTTATCCTGTCATCAGGCAGTCCCGCAGTCGGCCTGAATTCCAAAGTCTTGGTCCGGCGTCAGTTGCTGTCGCTTCTTCCCTGACGTCAGTGCGCCAGAGGTATACAAGAGGCATCCGATGCAATTTTCTTCAGTTTTTCTTGCCCCAGATGTCAGGTGCCCCCCCAAAAAATGGTCAGTAGATAGTACCAATAATAAAAGCTTAGCATAAACAAAACATCCCTCCAGCTATAAGCAAATACACCACAAAGGTTGTATCAGATTTTAAGATATTGAAAGGTTTTAGTTAGGTCAGAGGGGATGGAGGGAGGGTAACCTGGACTGCAGCAGGGTATACACTCGAACATCTACATTTATGGTAGATACAAAACTGTACTATGTTCATCGTGTTACCCTGCTGCAGTCATCACACTTGGGTAGAATCCCAAAGCTAAGGATGGGAGGTGGAGTCAAACAGGGTTAGAGGAGGCTAGAAGGCCCTGCAAAACTGCAGTGGCGAAGCCAGCTCTAGTCTTAGAGTAAAGTGGTAAGTGATAGTGTTTGGTGAAGGTGTGTACTGAACTCTAAGTTGCAGCTTCCAGAATATCCTTGGTTGACACCCACCTGAGGAAGGCTGCAGATGTAGCTGCTGCCCTGGTGGAGTGGGGCCTTATGCTAGCAGGAACTGGTTTTCCATGATGGGTGTAGCAAAAATGTATGCAATGTCCTATCCATTTGGAAATGGTCTGTTTTGAGATAGCCTTTCCTTGTGATGCTGTAGCATAGGATACAAAAAGTTGGTCAGATTTTCTGAAAGCCTTAGTTTTATCCAAGTAGTAACGTAGTTGCCTGTGAATATCCAAGGAATGCAGGAGTCTTTCTCCTTTGTTCTGTGGATTTGGAAAGAAGGTGGGTAAGTGGATGGTTTGATTTAGAGCCACACTGGATACCACCTTTGGCATAAAGGAGGGTTAGTTCAGAGAGACTCTGTCTTGATGAAAAATGAGGAAAGGCTCTACTGCCATTAGTGCCTGCAGCTCTGAGACTCTTCTGGCTGAAGTAATTGCAAGCAGCAGGGCAGTCTTCCATGATATAAACTTTAAGTCAGCCGAGAAAGCTGGCTCAAAAGGTGGCAGCGTAAGTTTTTCCAGAACAAAATTTAGGTCCCAAGTTGGTGTTGGCGCTCTCCTGGGAGGCCTAATGTTTTTTGCCCCTCTGAGATACTGCCTTACAAGTGGATGTGAAAAGAAGGGAGGATCTGTGTTGTAGTGGGCTGAAATAGCTGAGGCGTGGATTTTAATAGATGAAAAGGAAAGTCCTTTGTGTAACATCTCAGTTAAATATTGTAGAATCGGAGGCATGTCTGGCTGAAAGGTATTTTGGCCTTTAGCTTGGTTCCAGGCGCAAAATCTTTTCCATTTGTCTGAGTAGGCTTTCCTGGTGCTGGGCCTCCTGGTCTCCAGAATGACATCCATAGCAGCTTGTGAAAGAGGGACTGGCTGGTTGCTTAGGTGATGTGCCATGCAGCCAAATTTAAGGTTTTGAGCTGGCTGTGTAGAATCTGACTGCCTTGCTGTGTGAGTAGATGAGGAATTTGTGGTAGAATCCATGGTGGGCCCTGGGTCATGTTCCGTAGTAGTGGGTACCAGTGCTGGCGTGGCCAGTCCAGGGCAATGAGTATCAATCGAGGCCTCTCCATCCTGACTTTCAGCAGCACCTTTGTGAGAAGGGGCAATGGAGGAAAGGCATATACTGTCAGCATTTCCCAACTGAATGAATGAGAGTGCGTCCACTTTCCAAGCTTGATAGTGAAATGTCCTTGTGCAAAATTTTGAAAGCTGATGGTTTTGGGGGTTGGCAAACAGGTCTATGTCTGGGCGCCCCCATTTTTGAGTTATCATTGCAAATACTTGTGGATCCACTTTCCACTCGTGGGGATCCATGATGTTTCTGCTTAGGTCGTCTGCCAATGTGTTCATTTTTCCTGGCAGGAATTGAGCTTGCAATTGAACTTAGCAAGCCAGTGCTGTGTTCCACAAGGTCATTGCTTGCCTGCATAGAGGGTAGGAGTGTGTACCCTCTTGTTTGTTTATGTACCACATTACTGTGGTGTTGTCTGTCCTTATTATAAGCTGTTCTAAGAGGTCCCTGAAGGCTGTCAGAGCATTCTGCACAGCTAGCATTTCTTTTTGATTGATGTGCAGATTCCTTTGATCTGCAGTCTATATGCCTTGAACGCACCATCCTGCCATATGTGCCCCCCAGGCATAGTCCGATGCATCTGTTGTCATAGTTTGCCTGGCTGGGGGTAAGGTGAAAGGCTGACCCTTGTTGAGGTGACATGCCTGTGACCACCATAGAAACTCCTGTTGAAGGCAGGGAATGAGAGGTATCATTGTTTCCAAGCTGTGGCTGTGTTGAGTCCATATGCTTTTCAGGTACCATTGTAATTTCCTCATATGCAGTTTTGCAAATGGTATTAGTAGTATACAAGATGCCATGAAGCCCAAGGCCTGCAGAATTTTTCTTGCAGGGAGTTGGGTCTTTGTTGCCATTATTTTGAAGTATTGAGTTTGTTTGTCTGGAGTCAGATAAGCCATCTGGGCCGTTGTATTCAAGCTGGCACCCAGGAATGTCATATTTTGTGAGGGCACTAGTTTTGATTTCTTTTTGTTTACTGTGTACCCTAGGCAACTTAGAAGGTGTTTTACAAAAGTCAGATGTTGTAAGAGAATGTCCTTGCTTTCTGCTTGGATGAGGCAGTCGTCCAGGTATGGGTATATTTGAATTCCTCTTTGTCTGCAGTATGCAATTTCTGGTGCCAGGCAATTTGTGAAGACCCTGGGTGCAGTAGATAAGCCAAAGGGCAGTGCAGAGAATTGGTAATGGGTTGAACCTGCAATGAAACGGAGGTATCTTCTGCAATTTTGTCTGATAGGGACATGCAGGTATGCCTCCTTGAGGTCTAACGTTACTAGCCAAGCTTTCTTGCCCAACATGGGAAGAAGCTGCTGTAATGTTAGCATCCTGAATTTGGGTACTTGCAAGAAGGTGTTTAGATTTGAAAGGTCCAGAATGGGTCTCCAAGCATTGTCCTTTCTGGGGACTAGAAAGAGCCTTGAGTAAAATCCTTGGCCTTGTTCCTGTGTAGGTACCAGTTGAATGGCTCTCATGTCCATGAGAGCTGTAATTTGTTTTTGTGCCTCTGCCCATTGATTTTGTGGCAAGTTTGGCATTCCTTTTATCCTTGGCAAGGTGTGGAAATGGAATGGGACCTGTCTTCTCCTCCCTTTTGTGTTGCAGTGCCCCACTGGCGATGTTTGTAAGGGATTTGGGCTTGTCCTCTGCCCCCTTGGCATCTGTATTTACCCCTCTGTGGTCTGTCAGAAGCTGGAAAGGACCAATTCTTTGCTGGCCAATTTCTGCTGAAGCGTGGGGGTTGTACCTGTAAGAAATCTTTGATGACAGTCTGCATAGATTTTGCCTTATCCTCCATTTTCTTTAAAACCTCTTCTGCTTTAACCCCAAATAAGACATCCTGCTGTAAGGGTGCATCTAGTAACTTTGCTTTCACATGATCAGGCAGAGTTTGTTCCTTTAACCAAGCATGCCTATGTATAACAGACCCAGTAACAGCTACTCTACAGGAAGCTTCCAAGGAATCAAATCCACATTGTAAAGTATGTTTGCCCACCTGTTCAGCTGCATGCAACAGATCCTGCATTTCTTTGAATTCAGACTGTTGAGGGTGCATGCTCATCTTTTGTTTTATTTGAGACATTAGGAATTGCTGGTATTTCAGCATGTGGAATTGACAATTTAGTGCTCTCATAGCTAGAGTTGCTGAGGTGTAAACCTTCTTCCCCCACCTATCTAGTGCTCTGGAGTCCCTTTCAGAGGGTACAGGATTTTTAGCCATAGAAGCCTTAGCCCCTTTGGGACCCTGGGAGATGGTCTCTGGGTCAGCAACAGGGCTTTTGTAAAGGAATTTGTGTGAGTCAGGCACTGTATAATACCTATCTGGTTTGGCTGGAGCAGGAGGCAGAGAATCTGTACTTAGACTGGATTCTAAGTAAACATCATCCACAATGTCTAAAACTGGAGGGATAGCAAGTGGTCTGTGCTGGGGGAGTAAAAGAAACTCTCAGAGCCTTTTCTTTGAGTCAGAGTAGTCCTGACCTTCCCAGTGGAGCCTTTTCTTTGAGTCGGAGTAGTCCTGACCTTCCCAGTGGAAATGTTCCCTCATGGTATGTAAGGTTTCCCCAAAGGAATAGTCTTCAGGGGGAGAAGCTGAGGGAATGGAATCTTCAGCATCAGGGGGAAAAGCTGAGGGAATGGAATCTTCAGCATCAGAATCTTCATAAGGGGGAAAGGAGTAATCCTGTTCCTCAGAGGAGCCTGAGGAAATTTAGACACTTGATCAGAGGAGGCATAATCCTCCTCTTGTCTAGGCCTTTTGTCTGGGGGGGGGGGGTTGAGAACCCCTGATTAAAAAAATCAAATCTTCAGCCATTTTAAGCATCTGTTTCTTAGGCATGGGGCCTTGAACTGGAGACAGATGTGCAGTCTTTTTTGGTTTTAGAGGAGTCTTAAGCTTAGTATAAGATTTTATGGTGAGAGTAGTTGGTCTGAAGACATCTTCTGTAACCGAAGGTGTTTCCGCAGCACCGGCTTCTCCTTCTGCAATGTTGTCAGTAGGGCCTAAAGAAAATGGCTGTTTCGGCCTAGAACTTTCTGCTTGAGAATCCAAAGCGGTCTGGGGTTCCAATTCTGCAGTCAGGGCCTGCGTAGGTGCCTCACTGAAAACCGGAGAACCGGCGAACAGCCCAGCCGAGGCCTCGGAGTCTGGCTTGGATCTAGGCTGCCTGTCTTTATCTTTGCGTTTTTTATGCACACCAGTAGTCGGTTGCTCCGACGGCATAGTGTAATTAAATTTCCTACCGAAGTAGTGTCGTGCAAAATCAAAGCGTCGCTTTATAGTTCGCTTATTGAACCTAGCACAAAACCGACAACCAGTGATGTTGTGGTCTGGGCCTAGGCAAGGTATACAATAAGAATGAAAGTCCTTATGAGGTATTTGCTTCCCACAAGAAATACAATTGTTAACTTTTTCTGACATTGGACTGAAATTCAATTCGAAAATCTCAGGTGTCGGCCAACTGGCACTTGCGAACTGCTTCTGCTTCGGGCACCGCACGGCAAGAAAGACTGAAGAAAATGGCGTCGGATGCCTCTTATATACCCCTGGCGCACTGACGTCAGGGAAGAAGCAACAGCAACCGACGCCGTACCAAGACTTTGGAATTCAGGCTGACTAAGTGTGATGACTGCAGCAGAGTAACACAATGAACATCTCTTGGCTGAAGTAAGGGCAACCAACAGTCTTACAGGTGCAGTGGAGAAGAGGAAGAAGAGGAGCAGGACAAAATTAAGGTCCCAAGAGGAAGGAAAATGTTTTCTTGGGGGGGCCTGATGTGAATGACACCTTTAAGGAATCATTTGACCTAAAAAGAGGCCAATGGCAAATTCAGGGGCAGACAAGCAGAGACTGCTGCCAAATGAGCTTTAACAGAAGAATGTGCTAAGCTAGCATGAAGCAGTTCCCACAAGAAAGGACCAGAGGGACCCCCACTGAAAAGGGACCCTGGAGAGGCTTCAGACAAACATCTCTTCCAGTAATCCATATAGGATATTCTGGTAGAAGGCTTCCTGGCCTCCTGTAGAATCCTAATCACATCATAAAAGTGGTGTATAAATGGGATCAAAATCCTACCACCCAAAGTGTCAACTGAAGCGTGGACAAATGACGGTGAATGAGAGACTGCTCATATTGTGTGAAAAGAACCATTGGGTGTGGTTAACTTGTGATGACTGCCCCTAGCTAGGTGAAAGCGTAGTCAGAACCACTGCTGTCTGGGCCAAAATAGAGAGTCACCAGCAAGATTCTTTAGGAGTTCTTCCTGATCTTATGCACTACCCTGAAAAGCATAGGAATAAAAGGGTAAGCATCTGGAAACACTCCTTTCAAAAAAGGGCTTGCAAGTCTGAGGACTTGAGACTAGAAGCAAGTAAGTTTCATGTTCAGAGGCATGGCAAAATGATCCACTTGAGAAATACCCCACCAAAGCACTATTTCCAGAAATACCTCTGAGGCATCCATTCATGAGGCTGTGCCCTGGACCTGCTCAAGTGTGTGCTACAAGGCTGTGTTCTGAAGGGATTGTAAACCACCTGAAGTGTTACTTGAGAGGACAGCCAAATCTCAGGCCTGAAGGGCTAGTCTGCAAATCTGATGAGACCTTGTGACAAACTGTTTGTTGATGTACCACATTACTGTGGCTTGTCTGTAAAGACCTTTATTTGTCTATGTTTACTGGGAAAGTCCGACTGGGTAATACTCCTCTTCAGCAGAAGCCCTGGGTGAAAACTTCCATTTCCTTACACTACATTATACTAAATTCCAGTTAAACACAGTAATTACATTTCTACTTACATTTATATACAAACAGTATTTACATTTATACAGTCTAAAATTTTTCAGAGGTGGAAGTTACTACAGAGAAAGCCCACATGCAACTTGGTGGACAGTACAGGCAGAAGTTATGTATAAAATTGTTTTGTCATTTCCGTGAGAGGTTGAAAGTATTCTGTTTAAGAGTACTGTATAGTGTGCAGAAAGCCTTGACCTTCTGATAAGCATGTGCAGAACCAAGACTGGTTAAGATGTTGTTTAGTCAGTGGTTTAAAACAATCAAGTTTGCTGGACAGTTTTATTTGTGTGGGAACACTATTCCAGAGTTTAGCAATGTACTGGGAGTACAGAGAGTCTCCTGCAACATTATTTGACTTATTTTGTAAGTAATAAGAATTTGTTACTAGAGTGGAGGTCCTTTGCTGGACCATAGGGCAGTAATAAGTATTGTAGTGTGGGGTATTTTTAAAGTACTTGGAGACCAAATAGAATGGTAGGCTTGAAGAGCAAGAATGAACACCCTTGTTTCTTTTATGTTCATGTGGTCGGACCCTTGATGAAGCCATAGACACTGAATCCTTGGATTACTCGAAGATGCTCCCCACCCCAAATCATAAGCATGTGTGAACAGCTCTTGAGTAAGGGTAAGAGTCTGAGAAGGCAGTCCTGGAATGAAGGAGATCTGCTGAATCCAAAACTGAAATGTGAGTTTGAGACAAATAAGGGAACTGGAAACTCCACAGGGTGGCAGTGCTGAAGCCAAACATCTTTAGGTACCACTGAAGTTCTCACAAGTACCTTGGCAAAGGGGAGAATAGGAATGGTAGATGCCAAGACTCAAATTCCTTTGCAGGTACAAAAGAAAGGTGAAGCAGGGACTGCAGTAGGTTGTCAGAGACAGAACTTTGGGAGAAGGAAGAGAAGCCAACATTGGAATGGCATGGATTCTACAACCCACAAAAATGTGGTCTTCAGAATGAGACAAACTGCATGGCAGCATGGTGAAGTGCAGATCCTACAAAAGCATGGACTGAGAGTAAACCTGAAGCAACTCATCTAGATATGGGAATACCTGGATTCCCAGAAGCCTGCAAAAGGTTATGATGGCGGTAGACATTTGGTGAACACCCTTGGGGACTTAGAAATAGCAAAAGGTAAATGAGAGAACTAAACAGGAAGGAGAATTGGCAATGATAAGAAAACAGAAAAGTAAAAACGTGCTGAATACAGGCTGAATGGAAATATGAACAGTCATATTTTAGGTCTACTGAGACCAGAAAAGCCTGTGGAAGTAGGAGGGTACACAAGTGTGGAGAGAAAGCACCCAGAATGAAGGGAGGAATCTTTAGAAAAGTAAAGTGTTAAGAAAGGAGACGACTAGGACTGGTCTTCAAGATCCAGCTTTTCTGGGAACTAGAAACATTCTGAAGTAAAACCCTGTTCCTCTTTGGGATTCTGGAACAGGTTGAATAGTGCCCTGATTTAGTAAATCCTGCAGAATTCCAAATCAGATGAGGATGCTGGCCTGGAGGAGGCTGAGGAAGTCCTAAGCAGGGAGGGATTTCCATACCAAAAATAACCATGATGGATAATGGACAGAACCCAGGATTCTGAAGCATTTAGGGAAAGCCTGAGAGACAAGGGAACCTGGCAGAGGGGAAGGAAAAACAAGCGTGTCAGATGGAGGCAGATTCTTCTTGAAAAGGGGGGCTTTTGAATTTTAGAAGTTAAGTGGGTTTAGAGAACATACACTAGAAAACCTTCTTGCTCTTGGAAGTCTGATGAGGTTGCCTGAGCACATAGGCATGCATAGGACAGTTTCTCTGAAAACGGGGTAAAGGAGAAACAAAGACTTGTTTAATACCAAGCATCACTTTTTTGTTGTTCTTAAGTCAGCAGCAAGCACACCAGAGAGATAACGACTGTCAAATGGAGCATCTAGGAGCTTGGCCTTAATATCAGATAAAGGCTGCAAATGAAGCCAGGAGTACCTCCTCCTAACTGAACTTGAAGCAGATGCTCTAGAAGATGCATTAGCTGCATCATAACTACATTTGATGTAGTGATTGGAAACCTGAGAAGTGGAACTCAATAAGGAGAGGGCAGTTTTACTTTGAGTCAGGAAGTTCAGACCCCCCCCTCCCACAAGTTGGGATAAAAGGCCAAAACATACCTGGTCATATGGTATGATAACTAATGGTCCTGAAGGCCACAGTAGCAGGAGTGTACATTTTCCCCCCAGCCTGTGCCTCTCCATAGTCTGACTGTGCCTTTATCAGAAGGACGAAGTTTGGAAGAGGGAAAAAGCTTGCATGGCTTTTCAGCAGAAAGAAACTACAGGAGGGGCTGAATAAGGACACTTGTAGAGGTAATTAAAGGCCTCAGGCACATTATAAAAATGGTCAGGTTTCTTGAGGGCTGAAAGCTGGAAACCAGGAACCAAAGTAAGGCATCCAACTCAAGGGAGTTATGAAATTCCCTTTGCAACATCTCATATTTCCAGTTTTGAACATCAGAGATTTGTGAGCAGTCCCACTTAAAATACTCCATCATGCAAACTACTGTGTCCCCATAGGAGAAATCCTCAAAGGGAGAGTCACGACTCAAGGAATCCTCTTCCACAGACCCACAGTCCAAGGAGAGGTCATTTGGAACAGTAGGCCAATGATTCATCTCCTGAATCCACCTCCTTATCTGAAGGATCAGGCTTCCTAGTCCTTCTGGCTGGAGAGCAGGACCAAGGAGAAGTCGGAAAATATACCCCATCTGGTAGTCTTAAGACCCTCAGGACATTCAACAAGCTTGGGGTAAAATTATGCCACATCCTCGGAGGATCTTTAGCAATGGGAGGAATGAGCCTAGTTTTCTTTAATGGGACATCAGCTTTGATCAACTTAGGAGGTTCTGAGCCATGCCAAGACTCCCTCTACTTTAAACAGAATCTGGGGAATCCCCCAGGACCATCAGAAATTAGTCATGGTTTTGCCTCAACATCCACAGTAGATGTCTACATTGGCTCAGAGGACATGCAAGAAACCAGTTCCATGCCAGCCTCTAACAGGGTCTTGGCAGAGGAAAACAGTGTTAATATTGGACAGGTTTTGGGGTCTTCACTCACCTCCAAAGAGATGTCCAGTGGATGCTGGGCAACAGCAGAGTCAGAGAATTTTTGGTCTTGGAGATGGCTGTACCTTAGGGCAGGTGGATATGGCCATGTTTGCAACACTTGTTATAAAGAAAAATGGATAAAGAGGACAGACTGCTGTGAAGCTTTTTGAGAACAAAAGCCTGACAAATGGTAAACTGTTATGATCATGTGAAACACCTACGCAGAATAAATACTTCTTATGATGAACTTCGTGGAGAGTCTGCCTCCCACACTGACATTTTCCCTTCCTACAGGGCAAAAAACCTAAGTGCATAAATAAAAGAAGAAAAATAAGGTACCCCAACAGGGCACTTATCTGTGCATGGCTCAGTAGAAAACAGCTCCAGCAAAGAGGGTTTCACAACATTCAATTGCATTGCTCAGCCAGGTGGCAAAGTTGTTCAGAGTATGAAGTATACATATAACACTTATGATCTACGCCTATGTGGTGAGCATACACCTGGTGTATGATGCCAGAAGGATGTAAAGGACTTGGATACTGGCCAGATGTTTTAGTATCCTTGGCAGAAGATCCCACTTTATGAATACTGCAACAGTGATAAGGAAGGACATGTCATCTTACTTTTGTTTTTCTACTATTAATTATGACAGTTTCTGAAATACTGTATGACAGATGGAAACCTATTCTTTGCAGTCTACTTATGAGTCCTCTATGACTTATGGCCCCAGATGCTTTACAAAGATCAAAGGCAAGCTGTGTTACTACTTCAGCACAGTTTGTTTTTTCCCAGTATATTCTGCTTGCACCAATAGTGCTGGTCAGGTGAAGCAGCTTGCTAACTGTTGATATATTACTTGTTTCTAGAGTCATAGGATATTTAGATTGGTTATGAGGCAAACATTGTCTGGCTGTACAGAGAAGCCTCCTCAGTGAAGAGGGATGATATCACCTTGCTTACAAATGGTTAAGAGCCAAGCCTTCTCAGATACTTCTATGTGTATGGTTACAGACTGTGTGCTTAGTGTGACAACTTTGTTCAGAGCTCGTCTGATCCCACTGCAAAAGAATTTTCTCTTTTGCAAGATCTTAGATTGTGAACATGCAATTGTTAGTGAAAACTCAGTCGGAGTACTGCGGTGGATACTGTGGCATGGCAATCTCATTTTTGAAGCAGGTTTGCATTTTCTTTCTATGGGGTTGTGACATGGTGATAGATTTGAAGGGTTTCCTAATTGTTACAGATTATCGATAAGATTCCAAAAGTCTCTAGGATGGGTGTATTTTTCAGTTTGTCTGCACTGAAGTAATTTCTCTTGTTACTACTACTGCTACTTTTGCATCTGTTTCCCAAGTTGTTGAAATGTTTCAGGTTGTCTTGGGTCTTGTTTGTAAAATTTCAGCCAGAGTTTTTCAGATACAGGTTTGCCATGTCTGTAAAGAGTTTTTGACTTTAAGAAGGTTATACAGGGATTACGTTATCAAAGATAAGTTTAATGGTGGAATAAAAGAAAAAAAAAATCACTGCTTTCCTCCAGAGAGGATAGAGTGTATAATGGTTTCTAGTTTACGTGAAGGATAAGATGGGTTAAATAGCCCATGTTGATATTTTTGAGGTTCTAGACAAATACTTAGGGGCTTTATTTGGTTTGACATGTTTCCAAATTAAGACTTTAGGACTTTGATCACTTAGAGTCAGCTGGAATATCAGCTGGAATATCAGCTCTAAGCATATGCTTTGGTTTGGACACCAAAATCCAATCCAGTACACTGGCTCAGTTACTAATTTTATTTGATATTATGGGGATGTTAACAGGCTGGCCAAGGCCATTACTGGAGAGGGGGGGGGGTAGGATAGTAGCGTAGATGGATGTAAACCAAAGCATGTGAAATTTTGTAAAAGTTGTGGAAAAACTGTGTGCTTCAGTACCCACTCCACTAATTCCCAATGTGTTTGTCTTTTGGCTTTTCCCGATTAGGGGCCGCCACAGCGGAACTCCATTCCGCTAATGATTGGTAGTTGATTTTTACGTGCAGAGTTACCAGCCCTGACGCACAACCTTCAACAAAGGTACGCCCATTCATGCACGTCTCCACGCAGAAGACGCTCTAGCTGAGAATCAAACCAGACAAGGTCTTATTGTGAGGCGACAACGCTACCGCAGCACCACCACCACGGGTACTTTGTTATATTACATGCTGTTACTTCTTTGTGTTACTTATAAGGGTTACACTACTAAACAGATATGCTTTCGTATTACACCTTCAAGACTTGTAATTCTTTAGATCAAGAAATGCAAAACAGACTAGGCATTCATTCAGATATTCCATCTCGAAAAGATAATAGTGGGAACTTAATTACCAGTACCTGTTTTGCTGAGAAATTCAGAAATCATTACTGAACTACTGACCTCCAGACAATACATTCAGCATTAACATTTAATTTCAAAAGGATTTAAATGGAAACAGTGTCTGGGATAAACTTGACAAGGGCAGTGATAAAGGCACATCCTTTATGAAGATGGTCACTCATACAGGATGATGATGGTCTCCATTTACAACCATAGATTTTGGGCCACTTCAGGGACACAAAATCACAGTATATGATCAATGTTATCAGCAGTCAAGCCATCTGAAACTTTTCTGATATTTAAAGTAATCTGGGAATAAACTATTACAGTAATGAAAATTCCAGCCATACAGAAAAAGATATGTACTTTTATTTTTACATTTGTTAACCGGGTTAGTTCGACTGGGCCCAGAGAGTCCTTTATCAGCAGAGTCCCAAGGAGAAAAGCTCCAGGAAAGTAATTAAAAAAAATAAGAAAAACCTAACAATTGTACGATACTTTACAAAAACAGAAAGAAATATACAATACAAATATATACAAGGCAAAAGTACAGGATTTTGAGAATGTAGTAACATGTTTGAGAAATTTGGTTAGCATGAAGTTATTTACAAGAAATGTAGCAATGCCTAAAAAAGTTGCCTAGTATAGCAATAGACAAGTCTAGCTGATTAGGTATACATATGGGTCCTTGTGCCCCAACTCAGATCCAATATGGCCAATTTAGTGCTCTAGACCTTCCAAAACTTGTTTTCCCATAATACCCTGCGCCTCCCTGACTCATATAGTCCGACACCTACTGCCAAATCACACGAGCTGCCTTTGGCTCAGGATGCAGATTCTTAGATGGATACCATGACAGGGAGAGGAACGGTGCGTTGTTGTATTATGTAAAATAATCAGACTAGAATGAAATGATCATTTTGGCAATTATAAAAAACTTTCATATCCTACTTATTCAGTCTGTCAGAAACCCCAGCTACTAGAATCTTGGGTGGCCTTAAGGAGACCTTTCAGGATGGAAGTCCTGAAGGAAACTTTGGCTCTAGACATTGGCCTAATTTGTAATATTTAACAAAAGGTATGAGTTGAAGACCAAGTGGCAGCTTGATAGATTTCATCCATGTGCAAGGTCCTACAAAAGGCTGTTTAGAGACCACTCTAGCAGAATGAGCCTTGTGTACAGTGGGCAAAGATTTACCTTCAAAAAGGTATAGATAAAAGGAAAACTAACAACCACCTGAATAAAGAAATTGCGGAGACTTTCCTGCCCAATTTGTTATGGGCAAACAAGACAAATAACTGCTAGTCTTTTCTGATGGGTGCTGTTCAATGAATGTAGAAATTAAATTGCCTATGCACATCTACAGCATGCAAGATGTTTTCACTTTTGTTTTGATAATTCAGTAAGAGACACTGGGTGGTGCATTGGCTGTGCATGACTGGTTTCTAATGAAGAAAGGAATGATTGGTTCCAAGGGTAACTATCTTTATGGAAAATGATAAATGAACTGAAGAAAGGAATGATTGGTTCCAAGGGTAACTATCTTTATGGAAAATGATAAATGAACTGAGGATAAGGCATGAAGTTCCAAATCTCTCTTGGCTGAAGTCATTCCCACTAAAAGAACAATCATCCAGTTGAAGAATTTTAGATCTTTATATGCAGCATGCCAAAACAGGGGTCTACACAAAGCCTCTAGACCAAAATTTAAATCCGAAGGTGGAACCTGATCTTTAAAAGGGGGTCTCAAATGGAATGTCCCTTTAAGGAACACTTTATATAACTTGTAAGAAGCCAAGGAACGGTCTTGAAACCTGAAGTGGAATGAAGAAATGGCTGAAAGTTGCACCTTAGCAAAAAAGCTAGAGGCAACCAACACAAGGAAGACAAGGCATGCAACTTATCTGGCACTGCTGCTGAAAAGGGTTCTACATTCTGAGCATCTGCCCATAAGACAAATCGTTTCCATTTGCTATGGTGCATCTTACAAGTAGACAACTGCTGTGAAGCCGAGCACAGAAGACAGTGAGTCATCCTTTGCAGTCACTGAAACTACAGAAACCAAGTTGTTAGTTTGTTTGGAAAAGTTCGGGGAAGGCTTCTGGTACAAGATCCAAGAGCCAATGGGGCTTCAAGTAAGATTTTAGTAGGGAGAAACCATATCAGCTTGGGATAGAATGGGGCAATGAGGAACACTTTTGCCTTGCAACAAATGGGTTTCTGTATGAACATGATGAGATGAGTGGGAGGGTAAGCATACAGTAACCCAACAGGCCAACCGATGGCCCACAGCATCCCTGAGGTTATGTCACGGTTGAGGAAGAATGGCGAAGTACTGGCTGTACTTGATGTTCTGTGGGGTTGCAAACAGACTGCAGCATGGTTTGCCCGAGCGTTGAAAAAGTTTGTTCACTAATCACCAGTTTCAGAGACACTTTTAAGGCAAGAGGAGATGCCTGCTTAACCTTTCAGCAATATCACTGTCCCTTCCAGAAATGTGTGTGTTGCAGTCAGAAATTAGAGAGATGTCATCACCCACTGCCACACCCTCATGGCTTCTTGACAAGAGTGGAAAAGATCTGGCTCCCCCTTGTTTATATAGCAGAGTACTGAAATGTCTGTTTGGATACTGATCACTCCTAGAAGTAAATAAAAAGTTTAATGCAAATATTCCAATTTTCCAAAACAAAGCTTTCGGACAAGGTCCGTCATCAGTGTTAAAAGCTCTCTGCCATATACATTCTTTTATACAACATTAAAATAATCACATGACACAACCTAACCTATCATGTTATGTTTATTAATTAATATACTTGGGATATAATTAATTCATTATAATTCAGTAAAAATAAAAATAATAAAGTAAAAAAGACGGTCATTCCATTTTATCAAAGTTTCATATATTGTTGTTTATATTTAAAAACTGGCTTAATAGAAACTGGTTTGTTAATTCCAGGTGGAGAGTCCAGAAGTCGAATAATCCACTCATATTCCTTCTTTTCCAACTTGGTGTTAATGTCCCCTCTTCTTAGACTTGGTTCTAAAACATCTTTGACCCTAAATACAAAACTATGTGTTGGTCCCTCTTCATCTATAGGTTTAGCTAATGCATTTGTTAATATGCCCCTTCTAATGTCCGATTTATGTTCTATAATTCGATTTTTAAGTTTGAGTAGATTTTCCTACATAAAATGCCATACATAGTGTGCATGTAGCTAAATAAACTATCAAAATTGTATTGCATGTTGCCAACATCTAAAATATTTTTTTTTCTTATTTATGGGATGAATAAAGGTGTTAGAAGAACATATGTCAGGGCAGCATGAACAATTAAAACAAGAAAATGTACCTTTCTTTTTTGGAGTAACTGTTACTTTTCTGTTTAATGAAAAATCTTTATAACACAAACGTTGTTTAAGGTTACCACAATTTTATATGTAAATAGGGGAGTTTCAGGAATTACGTCATTTAAACCATGTAAAGCTCTTAATAAACCCCAATTTTATTTTATAATGTCCTCAGTAGGTTTACTACTCCTACTATATGTCATAATATATCTCATATATTGTTGTCCTGTTTTCTACTAGGTCCATAACCATCTTTTGAGAAGTAGGGCTTGATTTAATTTCCCCTCTGATTCAACACTTCTTCTCTAAGGCTGGATAGTTGTAACATATCATATGTCCTATCATTAAATTCTTTAGTCATCTCATTCATTTGCTCAATGCATATATTGACATCAGTATTAAGTCTATTAACCCTTATATATTGACTCTTTATAATATCTTTAAAAATGTGCCCAGCATGTATACTTTTTTATGCAAATATGTATTAGTATGCACATCTTTCTTATAAATACTGGTGATTATATGTTGTCATTCCAATTGGATTCCAACATCTAAATAATTAATATCTAACTTACAGCATTTCATTTAAAAGGTCAAAAAAGTAGTTTGATTAAAGAAACTCACAAAAAAGACTTAATAAATCATCACTGCCATGCCACACAATAAAAACATCATCCACAAAATGTTTGTAAAAAGGATGTTGGGCTTATATATATTTTGATCCTCATTAAAAACATTCTTCATCCCAGTTGCCAAGAGTCAAGTTAGCATATGTGTTAGCTACTGGACTGCCCCCATAGCTACACCCAATTGTTGATGGTAAATCTGTTTATTAAATAAAAATATATTATTCTCAAGGGTTATTTCCAGTAGCTCACAAAAAGTTTCAGCCTGTCTACCTGTAAAGTTACCATATTTACAAATAATTTGTCTTATACTATTTATCCCATATTCATTGGGAATGCAGGTAAAAAGGGATTTTATATCCTGAGTAACAAATAGAATATCCCTTTCGATATTTGTCTCATACCATTGATATAATAAATTTAAGAACTGCCCACTATCCTTAATAAAGCTTTACACAAAACATAGGAAATCTTTAAGAACATCCTGTAGGTAGACTGAGATGGGTTCAGTAATCCATCCTCTACCCGAGACAATTGGTCTCATTGGAGGATGTGATAAGGATTTATGAATTTTGGGTAGTCCATATAAACCTGGAATGGTAGGACTAGGTACTGTTAGAAAATTAAAAATATCCAACGTTATATCATTATTGATCTGTAATTCATAGATACAGATATTAACTCTACTAATAAGCTTCCCAACATCAACATTTTGTATAGGTTTAAATGTATGTACATCCATTAAAAATTCACCCATACCATCAATATAATCAGCTAGATTCATAATCACTATACAGCCACCCTTATCAGCTTCATTAATTATGACATTTTCATTTGACTGTAGGTCATGTAGAGCTTCAATTTTATTAACAGACAAGTTATACATTTTCATTAAAGCATTGTCATTATATAATTCACCCGTTTATCACAGATATCATGAAATGCTGTAAGGATAGGGTCATTAATAGGTATGAAACTACTTGATTTTTTTAAGCCTACTGGTACATCACTAGTAATATTCTTAAAAAAATCAGTTTCAAACTTAGGTTACAAACAAATGTTTTTAACTCAGAGCATCTATAATATTGCTAACATTTGAAGGAATAAATTTTATACCATGTTCAAGTAATGAAATAGCAGCTGGTACTAGTTCTATATCAGATAAATTCACAATAGAACCATTACCTAAGTATATAGCACTTCTATTCAATGGATTATTATTCAAATTTATAATTTCATTAATACATACTTCTGATTTATATAAATTATTTTCATAAGTTACATTAGAATCTAATATTTCAATCATATTCCCATTTTCATTAGAATTCATTTGTATATCATTCATATGTAAATTAGTATGAGAAACTTCAATAGCATCAGTATTATCAATTATTAATTCATCATTTCCAGTATATTCTTCATTAACATTAATAGAATCAGATGCACATATGTAATTCAGACTAGCATTATCTACACTCAAGTCATTATTAACATTTAAAGTTTGAATAGGGCATAACTGCAATTCAAAAGAAGTAAAAAGACTTCAGTCCGATCTGAACGGCAGGCTGCAATTTCTGCAGATGAATTCCTGCCTTTACTTAAACCATCATTTATTATGTATTCATGTTTAGTGTCATTTGATGGTGTTAATATAGTAACATGCTCACAAGCAAGCGAACATGAGTTTGTATAACAATTATAGTCAAACTTGTTATGTGAAATATTCTTTGAAAAAGCTAGAAAAGCATTAAAAGAACTCACCGTTTCTTGAATGACTTGCTTAGTGTGACCAGACCTCTGCGTTGCCTTCCCAGTGAATGTGAGCATCCTCTGGTTTCCCCTTTTTGGCGTTCGCTTATTTTTTCTGGTAATTTTATGGAGAGGCGTTGGTAAACTAAAAAAGAATTATTAATATTTGGACCATTACTATGGTCACTATTAATATTGTCCTGTTCCACAATATCACTATTCAAGTTTGCTTCATCCCTCTGTCTTGTAGATCCAGACGCCAAAACGTCAAGGGGAGGTCTTAAATTATTTCCTCTCTTTTCCAATTGGTTGTTAGCAGACTGTTCAGTCCTTGCTTTCAGGTTTGGCAACACATCATTGGTTGGTAATTCAAAAGTATCCAAATCATTTAGAGACGGCCATTTAGCATTAACTTCAGTTTCTTTCATTATATTTTGATCATTTTGTAGTTGTAGGCCAAAAGAAGATATTCCCATACAAAAACATTGCTGTCACGCTACATTTTACGTTTCTTTGTAATTTCTAGTTGTTTATCATAATCACACAAGCGACTTAGCATAGTACTACAAGTAGTTGTTAATTCACAAAACAAAGTAGACGTAGATATCTGCTTCTCCAGCTCATTAATTTCATTAATAAGTCATTTTCAATTTGAGAAAAAAAAAAACAACTCATTCATAAGTATCATGTAGTCTATACCTAATTTAATATTCAGTTCTTGCCATCTCTTTAGGAGTTCCGGATAAGTGTTTTTATATGAGGGCATATTCAGAACTCATAGCATAAGTGTTTTTATATGAGGGCATATTCAGAACTCGTAGCCCCCGTGGAACAATGCCTAAGTTAGTATATGCTACAAAGCTGTATCGTTACCATTGCAATCTTTTATAGATTTTGACTTTCTGTTCCAAGTTAGCAATACTAGATGCATACCGGTTTCTTTCATTCTCTTGAATTGAGTTAGCATTCATAGGGTCACGAACATCACATTTTGAATACAACAAAGTGTTCTCTCTTAATAATAGATTTTGTAGAACGCCAGTATGACCAAAAATACCTGTAGTTCCCCGAGGAGAACATAAAGCCTGAGGCTGAGATTGCGTTTGTGGTTGTGTCATATTAAGTTAAAAGTCCCAGTGCTCACAGTGGGCTTCAGCAAAAGCAACAAAATAGTAAAAAAGCACCACTGAGATAGAGCGAAGCTGTAAAACAACCAAATGTCCAAAGAGGAAAAACAGCTTCACAGCACCAAGTATAAGTATATAAAAAGGTTTAATACAAATATTCCAGTTTTCCAAAACAAAGCTTTCGGACAAAGTCCTTCATCAGTGTTACAAGTTCTCTGCCATATACATTTTTTTATACAACATTAAAATAATCACATGACACAACCTAACCTATCATATAAGTATAGAACGCTTTGTGGATGATGTTTTTATTGTATGGCATGGCAGTGAGGATTTATTAACTAATTTTGTGAGTTTCTTGAAACAAACAACTACTTGTTTGACCTTTGAAATGAAATGCTCTAAGTTTGATATTAATTTAGATGTTAGAATCCAATTGGAAGGGCAACATATAATCAACAGTATTTATAAGAAAGATGTGCATACTAAGAAATATTTGCATAAAAAAAGTATGCATGCTGGGCACATTTTTAAAGGTATTATAAAGAGTCAATATAGAAGGGTTAATAGACTTAATACGGATGTCAATATATGCATTGAGCAAATGAATGAGATGAGTAAAGAATTTAAATGATAGGGGATATGATATGTTACAACTATCCAGCCTTACTGAAGTGTTGAATCAGAGGGGAAATGAAATCAAGCCCTACTTCTCGAAAGATGGTTATGGACCTAGTAGAAAATAGGACAATATATCTGGTTGTATGAGATATATTATGGCATACAGTAGGAGTAGTAAACCTACTGAGGACGTTATAAGAAAAAAATTGGGGAATATTAAAAGCTTTACCTGGTTTAAATGACATAATTCTGGAAACTCCACTATTTACACATAAAGATTGTGGTAATCTTAAACATTTGTGTTATAAAGATTTTATTAAACAGAAAAGTAACAGTTACTGCAAAAAAGGAAAGGTACATTTTCTTGTTTTAATTGTTCATGCTGCCCTGACATATGTTCTAACACCTTTATTCATCCCATACATAAGAAAACATTTTATTTTAGATGTTGGGCAACATGCAATACAACTTTGATAGTTTATTTAGCTACATGCACACTATGTATGGCATTTTATGTAGGAAAATCTACTCGAAAACGTAAAAATCGAATTATAGAATATAAACCAGACATCAGAAGGGGCATATTAACAAATGCATTAGCTAAACATATAGATGAAGAGGGACCGACACAGTTTTATATTTAGGGTCACATATGTTTCAGAACAAAGTCTAAGAAGAGGGGACATGAACACCAACTTGGAAAAGAAAGAATATGAGTAGATTATTCAACTTCATGCGGACTCTCCACCTGGAATTAACAAACAAGTTTCTATTAAGCCAATTTTGAAATATAAACAACAATATATAAAACTTTGATAAAATGGAATGACCGTCTTTTTTACTTTATTTTTACTGAATTAAAATGAGTTAATGATATGTATTTTAAAATTTCTATGTTTATTAATTAATATACTTATAGGTTAGGTTGTGTCATGTGATTATTTTAATGTTGTATAAAAGAATGTATATGGCAGAGAACTTTTAACACTGATAAAGGACCTTGTCCGAAAGCTTTGTTTTGGAAAAATGGAATATTTGTATTAACTTTTTATATACTTCTTATACTTGGTGCTGTGAAGCTGTTTTTGCTCTTTGGACATTTGGTTGTTTTACAGCTTCGCTCCATCTCTGTGGTGCTTTTTTTACTTTTTTTTTTTCACTCCTAGAAGTCAATCCTGTAGTTCAAACAGCACAAGGGCCACCATAATCTCCAAGACATTTATGTGAATAGAAGTTTAAGTTGGACTATGAACCTTGGACTATCTTGCCTTCGCAATGCCCCCCCCCCATGAGGATGAGTCTGTGGTAACGGTCACTACTGAGGTGGGACTTGAAAGGTTCTTCCTATTGACACCCAAGGTGACCAGAGCCACCAGATTAGAGGATCCCTTCAGGACTGATATGAGAAAGTACATGGGATCATGTCAGAAACCACTGTGGTTGGAGTAGCCACTGTAGGATCCTCATGTGTAGTGGACAAACCGTACCATTAGAATTGCTGCTGCCATAAAACTTAAGGCTCTAAATATTAGCCCGGTTAAGGGATGATCTAGATCCAGAAAAGCCTGTACTGCCAAGCTTCAATTATGCCATTCTGTCCCATTTAAGGAAGATTTGAGGTATGGTTGTGTCTAACTGGCAACTTAGAAAGACTAGACATTTGAGTGGGGACCAAATTAGATTTTTATATATTTACCATGATTCCTAAGTGCAAAGATGAAGGTACTCCCTTCCCTGAATAAATGACTCTTTGGAAATAGAAGCCAGGAGCCACTCATTCAAGTATGAGAATATTTTAAATCCTTATAGGCACAAGTGAGCTGCTATGACTGCCATGCATTTGGTGAACACCCTAGGGACTGTGCTAAAACCATACCACAGAATCTCCTGGTTGACTCCTCTATTTTTACATGATGGTAGGCATCCTGGAGGTCTGAGCAGAAGCATTAATTTCTCCAAAGACACTGAAGGACAGATTGCATTGCGACCATTTGAAAATGGGTCTTTTCTACACAATCACAGCTTAGGTCTAAAATGGGCTAGAGGTCTTTTGTCTTTTTTGGAACCAAAATGCATGAATAAAATCTTGACCCTAGCTGGTCTGATAGGCAAAAGATGCTATACCAGTCTGAGTGGCACATCAAGCAATGGAAAAATGAGGAAAAGGTGCATGCTCCAATGATGAAATTCAGTAGCCTATGGATATTACCCCTCTTATCCGCTGATCTTCTGTGATGGCGAACCACAAGTAAAAGGTACAGGGATATATATCCCCAGACTGCCTCCAGAATGAGCAGTTGGGCAAGTCTTCAGTGATTCTGAAGGGTCCTCAAAATCCCCGTTTTTGTGGACCTCAGCCACTGGGCCTGCTTACATTGAAATGGCTACCTCTACCACAACCACGTTTGTCAGAGAAGTCAAAGGGGTGTCAAGACTTGTGAAACCAGAATGTTCAGGCACCTTTCTGGTTCCTGAAAAAGGTGCACTGGGTTGTCTCGAACTGCAGAGAGCCTTGGCAACCTCATCACTTTTCTACATCCATTCTTCCACTGTGGAATCAAAGACTGTACCTTCAAAAGGATCATTAGTGACACTTTCAAGATTTCTGCAAAGTTGCACTTGCCCACTCCAGTTATTCTCACTGATCCATCAGCTACATTATGAAGAAGGTGCATAGTCAGATTAGGAATATTAGATACTGTGGACAGTGCACCCTAGAGCCGTTTTTGTGACTCTGGTGCAAGTAGATTCTTCACACTAGATAATGCTTGCTGTGCAAGATCACTCTCCAATCTGATCATGTGAGCAGAGTTCTTCATGGCATCAGTTGCAAAGGAACCGGATGCATATGCCAACTTCACTAGTCTATCCATAGCCTGAGACTCCTTGTTAGGCAGATGGGTAGAAGCAGAATCCTCTCAGACAATTCTTCCATTTCTCCAAGTCTTTTGGATTTCTAGTACCATGACAGGAATGGACCCCATTCCAAATTCAAAGCATGACTAAAGTTCATCAGATTAGTATTTCAATCTTTGATATTAGCCGTACGTACTCATCACAGCACCCGCAATGTACCTAGTATGGACTGACTCTGCATGTGTAACATATCCAAGTAGGATTGTAAATTCTTCTTTTTTTTTTTTTATAAGACCTATTGCTCCTACTACAATTGAAACTGTCTGGGTATCCTTCCACATTACCCTTGTTTCTGCCTGAAAATCCTGGTATTTTAGGACAGTCTTTCTTTACACAAGTCACTGGATGTAGCAAATTCAATGATCAATGCTACTTTTTTTTTTAAAACAAGAAACACGTTCAATAAATTATGTATGACACAGGCAATCTTACATTTATATAAATAAAAACAAACCATGGCGACACACTCTCAGCTGCAAACGTACATTACAAACTATGCCAACAAATGTAGCTGCAAACATTATACATCACTTAGTATATCCAGTCACTGTCAGTCAACCATTACATATCTCATTCAAATCCTGCCTTCTTTTAAACCTCGTCCCTCCTCTGCATCTATTGATCCCACATTTCCTATTTTTTCCCATGTAATTTGCTCCTATCCTACAAGGATCCCAGTTCCATTTTTTTAATCTGCAATACTGTCTTCGCTACTTCTAGTAAAGTTGGTTTAGCCTTCTATTTCTATTTTCTAGTAACTGCTTTTTTGGCAGCCACCATAATGAGACTCAGCAAGGCCTTACTACATCTAGGCAATTTTAATTCTGTATCATAGCTCAAAAAATAATTTCCCCAGTCAGTCCAATTTGCTCACCCAGCATCTCAGACAGAGCAGTCTGCAGGGAATCACCAAAGTCTGTCAACTCATTACACTCCCAGAAAATACATGTTCCCAATTACCTCTTCCTTCTCATCACCTCCATTTGCTGTCTACCCAAGGAAAAACTCTGCTTAGGGTATAAAAATACCCATGTAAACACTTCCAGGCAAAGATCTTGTATATTCTAGACTTTGTAGTGTATTTGGGAGACATATATCCCCCCATTGTTTGTCAAGTGCTTGTCCAATCTGTTTTCAATCCTTCCTAACCTCCTCCGATTCTTGTAGTCATGCAATATTTTATAATGCTTTATTAATTATGCCTTTAACAGCAACTTCTGTTCCAGAATTTACTAAAAACTCTACCAGTGCTGGACTTCATTTAGGATCCCTTATTTTACTCTTTGCCTATACTGCGATATGAATCCTTGATATGGAAGGCATCTAACCTGCAGTCCAAACAGATTCTTGGCATATTCCAACTGTATTAACTTTCCCTCTCTAGTTATTTGATCCCAATACATTGGTTCCTCTGCCACTTTTCTCCAATATATTCCTGCCCCCTGTTGCCTATTGTCTGTATCCCTAACTGCAGTCATCCCTATTGACCAAATCCTTTCTCCATTTCCGTGCTGGCTATGTTCTTAGAATACCTTCTGCTGCTTTAAGGAGAACAGTAATCATACAAAATATTAAAGGTCTACATCCAAAATCCCAGTCTCTTCCTGTTAAGTGAGCCACCCCCCCCCCCCCCCCCAGTTTCATCTCTTTCAACTTTGAATTAGTTTTCCTGCTTGTGTTATGTATAGCAGCAGCCTTAACTGTGTTCTCTGAAATACCCATTCAACTTGGGTAATCCCAATCTGCCCTGTTCTATTGGAAGAATAAGATTATCCCAATTGACAATTGCCATCTTCCCCTCCCAGGTAAAATCCTTCAGCTTTTTATTGTTATCCACAACTTCTCCTCTGGTTGATAAAAAGTTGCCTGACCTATGTACAAGACTAAAGGGACTAAACATTTTAACTGCTTGTACCTTACTATCAATAGCTATATAAAAGTTTCCATTTTCTCAGTTTTTGTATTATCTTTTTATCTCTTCCTACAGATCTTTAGCTGTCACATCAGTACCATTTTTAATCCATACTCCTAAATACTTCATTTTATCAGGTTCCCATAAGTATGGATATTGCTGGACCAATTCATATGTGGGTAGATAATATACTGCTATTGCTTTTGTTTTAGCTTCATTAATTTTGCATCCTAAAAGGGTTTGAAACTAATATGTTCCACAGCATTATAATGTCCCTTTCTAGTTTTGCCAGGTATAAAATAATGTCATCTGCAAATAGAGCCAGCTTTTCTTGACTATCATACCAATGAAATCTTTAAATTTCAGAGTTCCTTATGTTCTTTGCAATAGTTCTAAATATAATGCAAATAAAGGGGAGAAAGTACACCTTTTCTGTGCTCAAGCAGAGATTATCAGAGAGGACCCCACCCACTAAAAATCAACCTTATAATTTTTATCAGGGAATGCAAATGCTTCCATTGCTCTGCTTATAAAGTCCCAGCTTACTCTGCCAAATACTTTCTCTGCATCAAGATCCACTAACAGTGGAATTTGCATACATTCTGCCTCCATCTGGATCATCAGTGTTCTGTTAATGTTGTCAAATGTTTGCCTCCCCTGCGCAAAACCACGTTTATCTATATCTATCAATTTTGGTATCACTTCTGCCATTCGTTTAGCCATGATATACAAACTTTATAATCATGATTTAGTATTGAAATGGGCCTGTATGAAGCTGGATCTGATGCGTCTTTAGCCTCTTTATGGAAGAAAGTGATAGTAGTTGTAATACCTAGAGGACATTGTCTTCCAGGATGTTGGTATTTGTTAAACAAACCCTTCCATATCTTTCAGTTTTTCTCTCCTAGCTTCCAAACTTCCACAGGACTACCATCGATTCCTAGGGAGTTTCCTGTAGAATACGTCTCACCATTTTTCTCTCATCTCCTCCTATCCTGTTAGTATATTGAGCCTTCTTTGTCAAAAACCTTGGCAAATTTCTTCCATAAACATTTCCATTCGTATCTTTTCTTGATTTCCATAGTTCTCTCCTTTAGAAAGGCTTCACAGAATTTCTGAAATACTTCTAATTCTACAGAATCCATTGGAATCTTCCTGTTATAGGCTCACTAAGCTTCCCTTTCAGCATTGTTGCCAGAGTCATTGCGGTACATTTGTGCTCTAGAGTTACCACAAAATAGCAATCTTTCAAAACATATGCATATTATCAAGGTAATCCCTTATTTTTTGTTTAGCATTTTGCAGTTGCTCCTCTTTGCTCTGTAAGATTCCCCCAATTTTGCAATACTTTGTCAGTGCCTCCAAATAATTCTTATTACTTCTTAACCAAATCTCCTTTTCTTTTCTTTCCACCCTATTTTTTAAATTCCACAAATTTGATTCCACTCTCTAGCTATATTTTCAGAAGTTTCTATCTTCTCTAATAGCTGCTGGATAAATTTCCACTACCCATTCCTTAAATTCCTCTCTTTTCAGATAGGTGAGAAAGCGCCAGTGTCTCATTTTTATTTCATTACCCTGGGCTTTTATTATGGTTATTATTGGAATGATATAAAACTGTTATTAGGTGTATCAAGACCTTAATTCAAATGCACATGTTCCTGTGAAATGTAAATTCTGTCTAGCCTTGTTTTTGTATCTTGGGAAATAAAAATTCACTCTGAACTCCTAGTACTGAATTCACATCTTCAATGTCAAATATTTTTATAAATTTCTTTAAAAAAATCTATCCTGCTTTGTTTTATTTTCCTTTATTGGCCTCCTAAACATCTTCACTGTTGCAAACACCTGCAAGTAATATCCGCTTCTCCCAGAATTTTCTTAAGCTCCCATACATGCCAGTGTAATCCTCCTCCCTTGCAAGTAGTCCCTCAGTACTACCAATCTACAATTATTGTATTTATCCTCTAATATATTAATTGCAAGAGGAGCTCCAATAGCATGTACTCTTTTCCTTGGCCCCAAGTATTCTGCTGAATGACCATCATAAAAAACATTCTTTATGAAATTCACATGTTCAGTTCTTTCCAAGCACAGCTATTTGCACTCATTTTTTTTTTAATATAATTCATTACTCATTCTTTTTTGTATTTATGAGAGATCACCAACATTTAAAGACATCACAGAAAGAATCATTCTTGATGGATTATTATTCCCACCTTTTATGCATAACAGCTTTGTCATACACCTAGTTTCAGCTTTAATATTAAATGCATGCCCCGTTGGGCAGGGTAATCTTTTATACAATTTCTTGTCATTTCCATTTGAGCCTATGTCACATTTTGCAGAACGTTTTACTGAAAACCCTCAAAAAATACACCCGCCAATACCACCTAAAATCTATTAACTCAAGTATAGCACATAAAACTATGTACATCTTCATATACTGAAGTTGTACCCTCCTGATACGAACAAAAGTTACAACTAAAAGCCACATACGCAGACTCTAAAACAGAAAGATTACCCATGCTAAGATACATGGTAGAGCCCGTGATTCTATTAAATGCGGTCTGGTTTTGCCTTCGCTGTATAGCTCTCTCTGCTAAGAAAACACTTATTATCCTTAGTGAGCTAACCAGGGGTGCCAGATAATGGCATTTTAGTTTCTGCAGGAAGGATGAAAGGGCTGGAATTGTTTTAAATTCTTCAGATGCTAGAATAAGCCTTAGCAAAGCTCTAGGTGTGTATTGTGACATCTGTGCTAGATCCTGGCTCAGCTTCTAGTTAGTGAAGTAGTGTAGGAACCACAGCATCAGGTGACCAGATGTGATGTCATTCTATAGGATATTCTAAGGCCAACAGTGAAATTTTAATTGGTTACTAGTGAGAGATGTGACAGATGACACAGCACTTGGTTTTGGAACGGACAACAGCACTCACTCACTTCATCCTGCCTTGCTTTAGTAAGTAACAACTAGGGAACATCAATTCTTCAGTCAGTTAGGAAACTGCAGTGATATTAGCTAAAAGTGTTGCTTGTCTCAGTTACAAATAAGAAGGCTAGGGGTTTTGTTCAGATGCTTTATTATAAAACATCAGGCTAGATAGCAGCATCTTTAAATACGAACGAACAGAACTTACATACACAGTCACATCTCAGCCAGCTACAAAATGGCAGTTGATTTGCACGTGCTCAGCATTTGCACTCTATTACAACCCCTTGGATAGCTTCTTAAAGGTATACACACACACACACACACACACACACACACACACACACACACACACACACACACACACACACACACACACACTTTTTAAAAAGATTGCCCTTTAATGCAAAACAGCAAAGAAAGGCATGTGCTACTATGTATAGCAGAAGCAAAATACAATGTTCATGTCCAAGTTGCTTCATAGCTATTGCAAGGTTTAGATATTAGACCATATCTCATAACAGTTGGGACTAAAATTAACAGGAATAGTCTAAGATGCACAACTCATATCAGGAACTTCTGGATTCGTCATAGGAACAGGAATGTCCTCTAGAACTTCCTCTGGAATTGGAACACTGGACAACTCACTAGATAGCCTGTGAAAAAAAGACTATTTGCTGTGGTATAGACTTGAATACCAGTAATAAATGTCTCCGATTCCACCTAAGAATTCCTTCAGTTTTCAAAATGTGCAATCTCTGTTCTAAACAAATATTTTCACAACACCAATCCAATCATAGCCTTTGCATCCTTACCACCTCTCCTTTCCGTAACTGAAAGAGTGGTTTACTGGTCTTACCATAGTAGGACTTTTGGAATAGGCATTTCCACCGATTATTTTTCACTGATATGCTGTTCTTGACACATGGAACCAACAACTGACCGAGTGGTAATGGGGTTCTGGTTGGTCTCAGAAATCTCTGAGCAGGTGAACCAAAATTTATCACAAGGAATATTTCTGAGATTCAAGGAAACATCACTATTCTCACTTTGACGTAACTGTTTTGCACTTGCACTGCACATTCTGTCAAACCATTAATGTGGGCACTCTGGACTACTTGTGACATGAGTAAAGTCCCATTGGCTTTTAAACTGCGTGCCACTGTCAGAAATAACTGTGTGGACACCCATGTACAGCAAAATGACATTTCATCTTAGTAATGACTGTACTAGACAACCAGTTTGGAAGCAGGTCAATCTTGAACCAACTGGAGTAAGTCTAACAAATAATTTTGACCATTCCACTCAGATATCAGTGGCTACTGTTGACAAAGGTAGTTCCAGAATCTGATTAAGCTGAAGTGGTTCTTTCTGCTGATAAGGCTTTGTACTATTACATACTGAAAAAGAAGAAAGTGCTCTCTCAATGTCTTGTGACACAGGAGGCCAAAATACTCTCGGCCTTCTTTTGGTAAATTTGGTTCCTGGGTGACCATGATGCAGAACAATAATGTACTCAGGTTGCAAGGACTTTGGAACAATGACTTTCGGACCTTTCATTATGCTACCTTTGTCAAACAAAGTCTCATATCCATATGTAAAAATAAGGTTGCAGTTTTTGAGGTAAACTAGATTGCTTTGGATGGCCATGGCCATCCTTGATTGATAAAAGTGGTTGAGGCTCTAAAACTGGATCTGTGGCTGTGTGATCTCTCAACTCATCAAGAAATGTGGAAGAAAAATTACGCACTTCCATAACTTCAAAATCAATCAAATGAGAACCCTAATTGTCAGTCTTTTCAGTGGTATTTCTGGGTGATCTGGATAATGCATCAGCAAGATAAAGTTAGCCTTTCTTGGAGACCAGATTGAAATTACTTTTGCAATCTCAGCATCATACGTTGCAGTCGGGCTGGGGCTGAATGCATAAGTTTTCTCAAGATGGTGACTAATGGTTGGTGATCTGTTTCAGTCTGGATAGGTCTACCATAAACATAATCGTGGAACTTCGAACATGCAAACAAATTGCCAAAACCTCTCAATCTGGGCATACTGCTGTTCAGCTTGGGTAAGAGTTCTCTGCGCATAAGCAACAGGTTGACCCTCTTGTAGAATGACTGCACCAAGTCCAAATTTCAAAGCATCACAGGAAAGTGTTACTGGCTTGTGAACATCATAGTATCTGAGCACTGGCAAACTAGCAATTCTCTGTTTGACATCAAATGTTTAGTCCTGCTCTAACCAGGACCAGGTTACATGTCAGCTCTAAGAGATGCTGAAAGATGGCTCAAGTCTGGAATGGACTTGTCTAGACAGTAGACCATGCCAAGAAAGCATTCCATGGCTTGATCATGGTCTGGAGCTGGCATATCAAGAATGGCTATTCGCTTTGAAGGATCTAGTTGTAGGCCTGTACTCAAATAAGTGTCCAAAATAATGAACTTTTGGTCTGAATTTGTATTTGTGTGTGTTAAGCTTAAGATTAACTGGACATGCCCTTTCTAGAACTTTATGGTTTGCCATGCTCAGCTTCATCATGACCTCCTACTAGTACGTAGTCTATGATAGCACAAGGATAACCAACAAAAGTTGTTTCATTGCACACTGAAAGGCTTCACTTGCAGAATTTATCCCAAATGGCATTCTCAAAAATCTGTACCTACCAAACATAGTAGTGAATGTAGTAAGCAATGAGGATTTTTTTGTCAAGCTGAACTTGCCAAAATGAACTCTTTGCATCCAAGATAGAAAAAAATAGTGGCATTTGGCATTAAGGCTGCGACCTCAATTGTGCACACTGGATGATGTATTTTTAGCACTTTGTTCAAATGTTATGGATCAATACATTTTTGGATGTCATCTGAGCTTTTATGAGTTACTACCATGGAAGATTCCCATTCTGTTGGAATTTCCACTGGACAAATTATACCTTGTTGCACCATTTTATTTAACCCTGCTTTGTCTCTGTCCTGCATGGCTATTGGAACTTTGCCTGCTGGCCTGTTAACTGGACTGACCCCTGGGTCTAAATTCACGGGGTACACAATTGGAAGTTTGCCTAGTTTGTCTTGGAAAAGATCTGCATAGGTAGAAAAAAAATGTGTTGGGCAAAATTAGAGTAGTGGTCTTTTAAGCTAACATGGTGGACTTCCACATTAAATGAAAGCAGTTCCATTTTCAAAGAGTCTCTGAGCCCCAAGGATGACTGGACATGCCTCGATCACATAAAATAAGTTGTAGCTTCTTCCAGCATAGTAACCTGAAAGCCCAACTGAACCTTGTTTGAAGTCATATATCTGACAAATCTCAATGGCCCTATTCAAAGTTAAATCACGGTCATGAAGTAAAATCTCTCATAGCATCATCTTTTGTACTACACACAAGTCTGTCCTTTATCAACTGTGTTTTAGCTTCTCAAGTCAGTTATATATGCTGCAAAAGTTTCACCAGGCTTTTGATCCCTTGTGTAAATTGTGTAAAATAAGTGACTTTCCACAGTAACATCTGTCTAAGGGTTACACATTTCTCTAAATTTACATTTTAAGCACTCTAGGTCCTCCCTTGATTCAGCCTGAACAACAATTACAGTTTTCCCCCTCTCCAGCATAAACAGCAGGTGCATACACAAAATGAGCGTCCCCTTTCTATGGCTTCTAACCCAGCTAAATTAAGTAGAATAAATGCCTTTGCATGGTCATCTTTATCAAAGAAATGCAGCCTGTATGAAAATGCTGTACTCTTGCTCAAACACTCTCCAGTTCTCAGCAATATTACTGTCAGACACAAGTGCACTGGGCATTCGAAATCCATCTGCCATGCCCACAAAGTAAACACAAAACACACACTGAAAATATTGGCCCTGTAATTATGTATAAACAAACTGGTCTTTGAGCTCCTAACAACTTTTAAATGCACAATAAACTCTTCAATACTGTACTTTGTGAAATATGCCCTGTAATGGCTGTATTTTGCAAAATAGCTTTACTACAACACTGCACAAACATGCAAACACTTAATACACTTCTGAAAATGGATATCCTTGCTTAATATGAAAATACATATGCTCTGCGAAATGTGGTCGTTTCCCTTTAATCGTTTTATGCAATTCGAACATTTCTATCATTTTCCATAGTAATTTGAATATTTTTATCAATAACGTACATATCTGCTTATGTGAATATCGTTCAGAACGTTGTGTGCCGCATTAATATTTTACGGAGAAATAATGCTGATCACGATTTAATATTTAAATTAATTTCTGATCTGTTTTGCAAAGTTTTTGCCCCTTTTTAGGATAACCCACTCGTGTACATTCTTCCAACTGTAGCCAGGTGCCAATAATCATTTCCGCCAAGCAGCTTCAAACTTCATGCCCCTTTGGTATGCCAGTTCTGACTTCAGGCCTTTTTAGAAATGTCGGTTCTAACTTCATGCCCTTTAGACGTGCTGCTTCTGACACCATGTCACTTGTTCATCTCTGTCACAAAAAAAGGCTTGGGGTTTCATTCAGATGCTTTGCTATGTACAAAAGCATCAGGATGGATAGCAGCATCAAACAGAGCTTGCTTACATACATACATGTTCACATCTCAACATCCAACTACAAAATGGCAGTCAGACTTGCACATGCTCAGTATTTATACCCTAAGAAGCCATTTAAAGACTTGCATTAAAGATATACACACATTGATCTAAAAAAGTACTCTTTCTGTATCTGTCTTTCAATCTCTTGGCCGGCCACAGTGGTGCAGTGGATAGCATTGTCGCCTCACAGCAAGAGGTTCTCTGGTTCGATCCCTGGCTGGGGTGCATTCTGTGCGGAGTCTGCATGTCCTCCCTGTGGTCGCTTGGGTTTCCTCCCACATCCCAAAGACATGCTGCAGGTGGATTGGACACTCTAAATTGGCCCTAGGTACGAGTGCGTGTGCCGGGCTGGCAACTCGACACTGTAAAATTCCACTGCCAATCATGAGCGGACAGGTGATCCGCTGTGGCGACCCCGAAGAGGAGGAAGTGGAAGAGGCAGCAGAAAAGAAGCAGCAGAAGAAGGTCTTTCAATCTCTTATTCTTTATATTTCCTATGAACTGAAACACTGGTATTTTAAATACTCAATATTCTCATTTTTTTATTTTTATTATTAAATGCAGCTAAACCTTTCATTGAGGCTGGTCTTTTAGAGAATATTTTAACCCTTGAAGAGTATTTGCATTTATTTAGTGGTACTGTGGCACCACTCTCCTCAAAGTCTTGCCAATTGGTTAACACTACCATTTGTATAAGTATTAATTTTACTAAGACTAACTGGGAACCCTGGTAAGAGCGTTAAACTGGCTGGTGGCAGAGAATCTACCTTACAGTCTAGGTGGAGGTGGCATAGCAGGTAATATGTGCCTGCCTTTCCCGGAGGGGGTGTCTGTGCCTGCCTTTCCCAGGGGTGTGTGTGCGTGTGTGTAAAAAAAATCAAATCTCTAAAGAGGTAGTTTGTTACCTACATGGAACATGGACACAGAGCACAGATTTCTGCAGAGAGAAAGGTGGAGCCTTATTTGGGGCCTGGAGAGAAAATCCAGCCCCAGGGACTGGAATGTGCTCCCTGTGTGCTCTTTAGAGAAGATTTTGCTAGGTGCAGAGAGCTGCATCTGAAAATACTGGGTGTATCTATTTTTGTTCTAAGTGAATGTTCCCCACTGGTTTTCAGTGGTGAGGACTGAGGATCCTAGATTACTGGCCCAGAGGAGGGATGTCACAAATGCAATAAATGTATTCTCTTCTGCCTGATGTAGGAGTAGTCATTCTCCACACTTTTAGTACTTTGTTCTTCTCCCAAGCTTTGTCAGAATCAACTCTTACTAGTAATAATGCAATCTTACCAACAAACATTGTTTTCTCATAACCAGGTTTGGAGCATACACGCAATGTGCCCTTTCAATTAATTCCTGTTGTGGAATACCAGACCAGTTGCTTATTTGTGCTTTTATGAAATTAAATACAGTCTGCTCCTCCCAGCTTCTCAGGTACAGCCAAAACTCTCAGGTTTTGCCTATGTGCTCTGTCCTCCAATTCTATTTTTTGGAGCATTTCTTCTTGTGTAGTCTCATATTCAGCCAGTCTTTTCTTCATTTCGACCTCTGAGTCTGACTTTTGCAGTTGTATCACCTTATCTGAGTAACTGCTTAAGGTTTCTTCCATTTTTTTCCGGCCTTTCATTGTCCGAGTTGATATACTCCAGTGTTTCATTTTAGTCAGGTCTGTGTGCAGTTGCTTTATGCTTTCAAGGTTATGGGGAAGTCATGTCTGGAGCTTATACTTTGCTGAACAGTTACAGTATGTTTTCCAGTTGAAGTATTTTTTCGTCGCCTTTTGTACCAGAATTTCCTTCAGGTCTTCTTTTTTTTTTCCTGGCATCCAGACAGTGCACTTGCTAGCCAGTTACTGAAATTTACTCAGAAATCCAGGTCAACTGGCTTCCTCTGCTAAGTTTCAGTTTTTACACTGGGAGAGATGGAATTAAGCAGTTATTCAATGTGCAGCCATCTTTGAAGTCCTGCTTTTGTCTTCAATATATCTGGTTGTCTTGCATCTATTTTTTAAAACTGTTGGTAATGGGTGATCCAATGTGATAAACATTTTGTATAAATTACTTGTGACTATACACAAATAAAAAAGCAAGCACCCAGGAGGATCTATAAAGAGTAGATTTTATTTCAAACTGAAACTAGACAGTCATAGTCTTATATAACCTCCATAAATGGATCCAGTGACATCACTTCCTGTAGTTTAGCAAAAGCAAACAGTAAAAGTATTAGAAAAAACACCATATAAACATGAATAAGATGTAATAATCATATTCATAAGCTGAGGTTGGTGCATATAATATATGATAACAAACCAAATATAATAAAGTCATAAGAATCAAATAATCTATGTTAACAAAGATCATAATATGATATTACATAAATCAGCATCCTAAATATTGACACAAGAAAAATCTAGAAATATGCTATGCATCTGAATACAGATGTACCTGGAACAAAATCATTTATATAATGGAATGCAGAAGGTTAAGTAATTAGACACAAGTCAAACAAATGTAGTTCACTGAAAAATATTAATCATAATTTGTCATTTAAAAGTTTAATAATCCATCTCCTTTCCTTAGCATTTAAAATTTCATGCCAACCTGTTTTGAATGATCGATTTCCTGTGATGCAATCAATAATAACAAATGAAACTACAATTGCCAAAAACTGAATATTATATACTTGTCCGGTATTTTTACTGGTAAAAAAGGTTGTTTTGAAAATATAACTACAGTGTCCACATGGGTAGATGTGTATAAGTTTATCACCAGTGAGTGTCCTTTGTGTAAAATGATCTTGCATTGCTCTAGTTCTTTTGTAGTGGGAGAATAGTGAACCTAGTGTTTTGCCTTTTCTATATGAAAAATAAAAAATAACATCGTTCTCCTAAGTGATCCGACAAAAGGGGATGTGAATAAAGTATGTTCCAATGGTTGTTGATGATGTTAACTAAGTTCCCACTATTTCTGCCATAGGTCATGACAAATCTGCATAGATCAAAATCCTGGTTTTTGGGCCTAGTATTATATTGAAGGGAATCCCTGGATTTAGTATGACTGAATTGGATTGCTGAATCAATAATGTGAGGTGAATAGCACCTGGACAGAAATCTATTGGTTAAGTCCATTTGATGGTTATTGAAATCGTCATTTGAAGAACAAATTATTTTAATGCGCAAGAACTGTGTATCATCTAAACAGTTTTGTAGAAGTATTTGCTATACATGGGGATTGGTTTGATGTGTTGTTATATCATTTGATGCTTTAAAAATTTTTTGCACAACAACATGCTCATTTTATAAATGTGAAACTACTGTGATTAGGTATTCACTTCAAAGGGAGTACATGCACTTCCATTTTCTTTATGCAGCCAGTTTAAATGGTTATATGCAATATTGATCTTCTTGTTATCAAGGGTAATTACACTTATGTTTGATTATATACTTAGGTATATTAATCTTTGCAACAATTTTGCATTTCATATCTTGACCTGGTTTATTACTCTCATTATAGCAGTTTACATCACTTTTTAGTGATTCCTATGTTCACAACTGTTATCTTGATCTATGTCATTGGTCTATTTTGAAGAACATAAACCTTTTTGAGGGTTTTCAGTTTGATATACATATTCTTATATCATACCTATACATTGACCTTAATTTTTGAAAATATTTTTGTACAATTTTATTCTGGGAATCATATTTGAATACACATTACCCGGAGATATAAATACACTTTTTGCCTTGTGTTTTCTTTGAATACTTGGACCTACACTCTTTTGTGATTCTGATTGTGAGTCTTTTATTGGATGATACTTACAATTTGCTCTCTCAACCCGTATCTTTTGTTGGTTTAGTCTATACTCCTGTTCCGATTATTAGCAACTCATTGTCATGGATCTCAAAAACTTATTATCTGGTCTTTGCTCCGATAAGGATGATCTAAAAATTTTTGGAATTGGTACTGAATCTACAGAAATGGATGATTTGGAAACCATTGATCCAGTTGACGGTTGCGATAACCTATTTTTCAAATTAGGCAAACAAATTAAAACATTGAGAACGAACATTTGGCATCATAAATTGTTCAAAGCTTACCAAGTACAAAATATTTCCCCTAGAGGATTGAGATGGATGAGATCCTGCTCAAGGATTGGCAACAAGCACAACAAGAGGCCGCCATGGCCAGAGTTCATATCTTGGCATCTTTCTATGAGAGAACAATACAGGGCAATATTAATGAGGTTGAAAAAACTTGTAATAATCTCAAACAGTTTGAACATAACACGGGTTTTCAGGGTTGTCTGAGCAAATTGTCTAAGGAACTATCCAGTCTGGAAAGCAATCTGAAAAGCAAGAAATTGTATAAATTTGCCCGGGATAAGGATGATTATGATAAGGGCAGACAATTTGAATCACACAAGGGTGTTAGGTTTGCCCATGGTACAAAGAATGTCTCTGTCACACGTAAAAAGAGACCAAGAACGATTTTGAAAAAAACAGGGTCCAACTATATAACATCAGGGGAAGAATCCTCAACTACAGACACAGACACCTAGCATTGGTGATTCCCCAAATGCAAAAAGGGGTAGAAGAACTGAGGCCCCTTCAGGGGTCCAAAACACCGGGCAGGTAGGAAACACAGGGGTCACAAACTTAGAAGAACTTTTCTTGTCAATAGTGAAATGATTCAACAATGTACAAATGTTTTGAACATTTCAAAACATGTTTTAACTTATGATCAATATTCCTTACTTAATAAAGGCCTTGGTTTTGTTCCTGGTTTCCTCATTGATGAAAGTTCCATGGTTAGTGATACTATAGAGTTCTGTAGAAAGATTAACCTTAAATTATTCTTTAAACAACAGGACCATATGGACAAACATGTAGCTGTTTTTCAGCAGGCGGTCATTAAAGATATACACTTTCAGTCTGGCTCTGGGGACGTTATGAGGCAGAATCTATCAAAGAAGGAACAAATGGCCCTGACACAACTTAAGAATAATACAGATATAGTGATTATTCCTGCAGACAAAGGGGGTGCGGTTGTTGTTATGGATAATGACTATTATGTCAAAAGGGACTTGCTTGCTTCTTTTAACGTCCATCATTATATGAAAATGGTGATTGATCCTACACCTGGTTTCCAATTAGAAATTAATGAATTTTTGGAACAAGCAGTGGAATCTGGGATCATCTCTGAGAAAACGAAAACAATTTGACGTTAAGGATCCTGCCAAACAACAACTATATTTACTTCCCAAAATTCACAAGTCCAGTCATCAGCCACCAGGCAGACCAATTGTTTCTGGTATCGGGTCACTTACTGAACCTATATCTGTGTTCTTCACTGATAAATTGAAACCTTTATTATCATATGTCCAGAATCCAGGAGAATTTCTGCAGATTGTTTCTGAAACTCAACTGGAGCCAGCTTGGTTAATGTGTACTCTTGATGTGTCCTCTTTATATACCAGTATCCCACATTGGGCGGGTCTTATGGCCTTGGAGTTTTGGTTGAAGAAATCTAAATTATACCCCCCTGGGATGAATACATTACTGATATATATGGTGGAACATATTCTTACGAAGAATGTCTTTTATTTCCAGCAAGACTGTTATTGGCAACTACAAGGCACAGCTATGGGTGCATCTTTTGCACCCATATATGCAGACCTCTTCATGGGATACATCGAGGAACAAATCATATATGATCCTATGCACAATATATATCTACCAGATATGGGTATATGGAGGAGATACCTGGACGACTGTTGGCTAGTATGGAAAGGGGGTCAGGAATACCTCCAAGAATTTATTGAGCATTTGAATGGTGACATCTGGGGTATTGAATTTACTGTGGAATATAATCGGAGTGAAATTAATTTTCTGGACGTTCACCTAACAAGGCAGTCTGACAATACACTGAAAACGTCTATTCACAGAAAGTTTCCACAGTACAATACTCTATTGCATGCGGAAAGTCATCATCCTAAACATGTCATTAGGAATATACCAAAATCCCAATTCTTGCGCATTAAAAGAATTTGTTCTTCAAATGACTATTTCAATAACCATCAAATGGACTTAACCAATAGATTTCTGTCCAGGGGCTATTCCCCTCAAATTATTGATTCAGCAATCCAATTCAGTCATACTAAATCCAGTGATTCCCTTCTTCAATATAATACTAGGCCCAGAAACCAGGATTTTGATCTATGCAGATTTGTCACGACCTATGGCAGAAATAGTGGGAACTTAGTTATCATAAACAACCATTGGAACATACTTTATTCACATCCCCTTTTGTCAGATCACTTAGGAGAACGATGTTATTTTTCATATAGAAAAGGCAAAACACTAGGTTCACTATTCTCCCATTACAAAAGAACTAGAGCAATGCAAGATCATTTTACACAAAGGACACTCACTGGTGATAAACTTATAGGTATCTACCCATGTGGACACTGCAGTTTTTGTAGTTATATTTTCAAAACAACCTGTTTTACCAGTAAAAATACCGGACAAGTATATAATATTCAGTTTTTTGGCAATTGTAGCTCGGACTGGATAATATATCTTGCTACATGCACATGCCAGGCATTTTACATTGGCCAAACATCTAGACAATTTCGTATCAGGATTTCTGAACATCTTGGAGATATCAGGAATAAGAGACTGACTAATGCACTATACAGACATTCCATTAAGCATCCCACTGCCAAATTTTCATTTGTTATTATTGATTGCATCACAGGAAATCGATCATTCAAAACAGGTTGGCATGAAATTTTAAATGCTAAGGAAAGGAGATGGAGGATTAAATGACAAATTATGATTAATATTTTTCAGTGAACTACATTTGTTTGACTTATGTCTAATTACTTAACCTTCTGCATTCCATTATATACATGATTTTGTTCCAGGTACATCTGTATTCAGATGCATAGCAGATTTCTAGACTTTTCTTGTGTCAATATTTATGATGCTGAATTATGTAATATCATATTATGATCTTTATGTTAAGATAGATTATTTGATTATTATGACTTTATTATATTTGGTTTGTTATCATATATTATATGCACCAACCTCAGCTTATGAATATGATTATTACATCTTATTCATGTTTATATGGTGTTTTTTCTAATACTTTTACTGTTTGCTTTTGCTAAACTACAGGAAGTGATGTCACTGGATCCATTTATGGAGGTTATATAAGACTAGGACTCACCCTTATGGCTTAATGTACTACTGAAGAAAGCCTCGTCACTGAAACCGGTCTAGTTTCAGTTTGAAATAAAATCTACTCTTTATAGATCCTCCTGGGTGCTGGCTTTTTTATTTGTGGATCAACCTTGTTCACTTGCCGTGCACTAGCCTAACTTGCTAGCTCCTTTTATGCAACATTGTGACTATACCTCTCAAGTCTCCAGGTTTTCTCAGAATGTCCAGATTTTTGTCTCATTTTTAGTCTGTTCCTCATAAAATGGGTGGTCTACTGTAAAATTTAATAATCTGTGGACTGAAGTCACTAAATGACATACATTTGTATTTCAGACTTCAAATCCTTCAGAAAATGCATGTTAAAATAAACCCTGTTACTCTAGCAACTTTCTAAGTTTGTAAGAGTAATATTTAAAATATGTCCCCATGTTTGGGCATTTGTCCCCCCACCCCATTATGTCAGGCTTTGTCCAGATTTCTTGCACTAAGAGGTTGAGAGGTAAGTTTGTGGCTCATGTTTTCAAAGCATTTCAGCTACTTTAATTTTGTTTGCACAATACCAAATGCAACAGTCTTGCCACATTATGCCTTTCAGTATACAGACGTTTTGCCATTACTATATCCCAACCAGTAACAAGATATGCAACGGTTTCCAATTCTGTTTTACAAAACCTACATTTGTCTGTTTCTCCCATATGTTCAATGGACTAATCGGGCTGCCAATATTAATCTTTCACCTTTTGGTTTAAATTCACTTCTCCTTAACCATTTCTGCATTCTGTCCTGATCAACAGGAGATTGTTCCAAGAGTTTTCTATACTTGAAACTATATTTATGCATTTTACACATTTCTTGCCTTCTCATCTGATCCCCTCACCTTAGTCTTTTTGTTTTTGGCACATTCAGTTGCCGCCTGAATTTTATCTACTTTTGGCTTGGATTTCCATTCCCACTTGACACCAATAGGCTTCTGCTAAAACTAAGCAGGGAAGTCATCGTAGACTTATTCTCATGCTTTAAAACATTCATTACTTTTTGGTCTTTTGAGCTCGGATATGTATATATATGCATCAATTTCGAGGAAGCCTATACCGCCTTCATAACTGATATTATATAGTCTTGGTATACATTTTTATAAATCATTTGATAAGCATGAAGCATCTCTCATTTTCTTGCCCAACTGATCCAACACCTTTGGGGACCAGTCAATCACTCCAAAACTACAAGTTAGAACAGGAAGTGCAAATTGCTCATAGCTTGGACTTTCTTCCTAGATGTCAGCGCTGTTTTCAGCATTCATTTTAGTCTGTCTTAGGGGCTGGCACAATGATGTCACAGAGTCCACTTGGGGAGTTTTAGCCCAGAAGGGTTTACCCTTGGGGGGGGGGTCAGAAATCTTGGCTGGCTTCCAGGAGATGGACTCATGTATCAGGCTCCTTCCATGACTTTTTGACTGCCAATTCCACTATTTCAGCTGGTGGGACTACCCAAGGTATGGATGGTGTCATTCCATAGGCTTCAAAAAGCACCGCTTTGTACTAAGAGGCAGGTTCAGCTGGCCAGAATCCCCTCGATCATGTAAGCCCCATTAACTCTCCAAAAAAGGATAGGTTCTCAGTAGGGCACTGTGGGGAGCTCCATCATTCAGATTACTGTTGTGATCAACTCCTTGGGTGAGTCAACATGCTTCCTCTTACATGCCCCTCTTCCTAGATGGCTCAGGGAATGACGCACCAGAACCTTCAGAAGCCAGTCTTTGTCGAATCATAGCTGGTTTAGGGGTTTATGGAATGACACTGCCCAGATGACACCTTGCCAAGAGGTCAAACCTAAAGAGTGGGTGTCATGGGAAGGATCTTTAGTTGGGGTACCCTGTGGATCAGCCTTATGAGGCAAAATGATTCTCCCCAACATTCAGACCTCTCCAACCTCAACCAGATCTGACGAAGCCCCCCCCCCCCATAGTCAGGCAAGCTCTCTAAATGGAATAAGAAAGAGTCCAAGTGGAAATCCTGATCTGGCTGAGATGATGGCACCTAGTGGGGGACCACAGCCAAAGTTTCAAAGGCAGACATCTCTGATATGAATAGCAAAGGTGTCCACACACACAACCTCTTGTCCCAGAGACTCCATCAACGATCAGATTGGAACCTAGATGGTAACATCGAATCCAAACTGCCAGGAGCTGATGACTGAAAACAATTTTGGCCTATACCATTTGGGACAACAAATGGATCCAGGAAAATTGGAGCCAAGGCATGGGCTGGAGAGGGAGCTTGGATTGGGGGAAGTTAAACTGATTTTATCAGCTTCAAAGCCAATGGATTTGCAATTGTCACCATTTCAATTTGGGTTTTAAGGAACCTCTGCAGCAAGGGATCTAAATCAACTTCGGATGAGATGATATAAACATTTATTAGTAAGAGCTGAAGAAGATGTTTTCTGATTTACTAGGTGAACACAAGCAGTAATGAGAGCCAAGAGCTCTGGATGGATCTGGTGTAAGAGTATAGTTAGGCACATGGGCTGCATGCTCGACTACCCGAGTCTTTGGGGTTGAAATAAAACCAAAAGACTCTGGTGGGTAATTTCTTGACCTCCAGTCAATGGACTTAGCAGATTTATTTGATGGCACCTTTTACTTGGAAAGCTCAAATCAGGAGGAAGAAGACCCTTAAGAATGTTTATTGCATTTTTCAGATGGAGCCAGAGACCCAAAGGTAGAACAAATGTTGCAAGGTACATTCAAATGTGCAACCCCAAAACAAAACCACACACAACTAGTCAGGATCTTGAGTGGGAATTTTGTGCCCACATTTAGAGCATTTTTTGCAACTAGCTTTGGGGGTCCACATCTGTATTCAAAAGCACTTGTGTGCACACACAATTGGAAAGTATAAACTCCACAGAAAAAGTATCAGCAAGATCTATACAACCATAACTATAACTAAACAGTACAACTATAACAATATATCTACATTTATACTCTAACATCCTCACAATAAACCCTACCCAAATACCAACCTAACAAGAAAAACACACTAACAATGCTAATGTTGGGAACAAGATGGCACTAGGCTGAAGGAAGGGCAAGGATACACTTTCAACAATATATCTACGCACATGCACATTACATATTATATATACACATACATACATATATATATATATATATATATATATATATATATATATATATATATATATATATATATATATATATATACACACACACACACACAAAATCAAATGGGAAGAAAAACAAGACACTACCTAGCCATCACCTGATGACCATAAGCAGTCTGAAGACTGAAAATAATTCAAGTGTCTCAGTCCATCTACCACAAATCACTTATCTGCTAGATTCATGCTGCTTTTCCAAGAGGTGGCAAATGAGATCAGAGTAAGTTAGGGAGAAGCAGCACATTATGGGGGGGAGGGGGGGGTTATGAAGGCCTCAAGGGTAGAGCACTAAAATCAGTGGGATTGCAGCTGAACTGGGGGTTGAGGACTCCTACATTAGATCGAATGGATAGAATGAATCAGATCAAAACTCTGTAGTCACTACCTCATCCAGATGAATAGGGACTTTTCTGTTAAAGCTACTGTTCAGTACTTGCACTGAAAAGTTCTGTGACCATCTGTTTTATTAGAGAGGTTATGCAATTAAAAATTGTAACAAATAGCCAAGAATAATGAAAACAAGTCAATAATAAAATCATTTGTAAACTGACTAAGCCATCTGCTTAGCACATACATTTTCATAAATTGCTGCTATCCTAAACAGATTTTCTTAAATATACAGTTTGTGTAACTTTAGTCAATTTAGAAAATATCATAAATTTAAACATAATGAATTTTCTGTACAGACTAACACAAAAGTTGTGTAAACTTCTCAGCTGCCCAGTTTGTGAATTAGCACAAACTGTTTCTAGGAACTTAATACAGCTCCCTCAAGGAGTGACTCAAAATGTTCAAGGTAACATGGCAGCTAGCAATGCACACCAATGCTGTCAGCGGAGCATTCCACCCCAATGCATGCAAACTGTGTATCCCATAGTTGCAGCCGTACTAAGTAACCATCTACCTTCAGGCATACAACAACTTCACAAATGCCCTCACTTTACAATTGCTTCACCACAACTGCGTACCAAGTAGCACACACTTCTCTCCCAGCCAGATGTCACAGTGATTGCCAAATTGATGGCAGCATGGAGGTGGGATCATAAAACTGAAATCACAATATGTCACAGTACAGCTCGCTAAGCTACCAAATTTATTTCAGAGGACTTTTGAGGTAGCTTGCTTCAACTCTGCCTTCACAATGAAGCTCCAGAACACACTCGGGTTCAATGCTGAACTTCTGAAGCTACAACACAGTGCTATGTAGAAAACATCTTAAAATGAATCAGAACTGTTGAGCTTTAGAGAGCTGATGTTTGTTTACACATACAGCTGGCTGCAAAGTTTAGAGAGTTGCACCTAGCAACACTGAGGCAGATGGCAGACAGAATGTCTCTAATCTACTGAGGTACAACTTCATTTGTGCATCTAAAAATAATCTTGCTTTTAGGTATGTTCAGTACTGTGTAAATCTGCAAGTTTCCCATTTTTATACTAGGGTTCTTCAAATTCATGTAACACAGTTTAATCCTTGCTGTTTCTCTGTGGCAGCATAACCTGAGGGCATGTTAATAACAGATACTAAAATCACTAGATTAAGACCAAAGGTAAAAAAGTGGTAGAAACAGATGAAAAAAAAAACCTCGGAAACAAAGATAATACTGGTATATACCACCTCATTAATAAATAAAATACCAGAAAATCATTTCCAAATACGCAAGTTAATGCAAAAATGATCTGCTGAATATATGGATGAAACAGTACAGAAGGTGTGAAATGTTCTCAAAAATCATCCAATTGTTCCACCATATGGTTGCATGCTAAAAAAGGTACAACTTTCAAGCATTTTATTTACAGAAGTGTTCACCAGCTGCTCCTTTTACTTGGGTACATGACACTTGTTCTGAAAAGCCTATGACATAAGCAGATGCCTTAGAAAACAGCACATCAAGAAAAGGTCAGTTTTTGTTATTTCAGTGTTACGGGTCAGACAAGCTGCTAGCTATTTAAATGGCCACCATAACCACCATCACAGCCTTAACAGTGATTTCCATTGTATCCTGCTGAAAGACAGAATAATTCCTCATTACCGCAGTCCTCAGCAGCATGCATATACAAATCCAACCTCGTTATGAGGAATGTACCTCATTTCAGGTCTTAAAAAGTTCACTTTTCTCGACTTTCCACACTTAATGGGAATGGGTCTGTCACACATTTAGTGTTAGGAAGTCTAACGAATATCTATGGTATATAGCAATGAATCAATTCATTAAAAATATATTTTTTATAACGAAAACCAGTATATTTTAACCACCCTATGACCTTCATAGTTGAAGTTGTGAGTAAGCAGTTAGTATGTGTTCCACATTGTTCCACATTATGAAGGCTAGTGTTACTCATATTGGAGATGTAAGGTTGAGAGCTATGATGTAATCAAATCCCCCCACCCCACAACCAACTGGCTTCAGAATGCATGTGTACAGTATGAGGCAGTGATTGTAGATGCATAAAAATTACACTTGTGTATAGTTTATTTTATTAAAAGAAAAGACTAAATATTTTAAAGGTACACAGTCGCCTAAATATATAAATAAATTTGTGATAATGTATCAAATAATTCATTTCAATATTGGGTAGGGTACTCTGGGATACATAGAATTCTAAAGTTTGCAGATTTGAAAGTTATGAGTGCTTGTCGTAACAAAATTTGTTTAAAAAATACTTCCAATTACAGGATTTGCTAGGACTTAAGCCAAAGGTGTTAAGGCTATTACACATTTCAGGTCTCTATTCCCCCACTCCATAATATACTACTCTTTCCTGATGCAATTCCAGATCAAGCAAAAGTTGCAGAAGTATGTAATTAATTGAGCATAATGCAAGCGAAAGGAGTGAGGACAATTCCTGAAGCTCAGGGGGTGTACTCACAGTTCTAAAATTACAGGAAGTGCTGATAACTTCCATATCCAACATCAATGGCTACAGTTCTACTAGGACATAATCCCTCCGTTTACAGTCCTGGCAGGCTTCCTTAATGGAAGCTACAAAAGAACTTGCGTTTATATTACTATGATCCCCAAAGGAAGACCTAGCTCCCAACAAAGAGTGCTGTTTAAATACTTGGTGTGGACCAGGTAGCTATTGCACAAGTACTGTATACAGAAGCATTAAAAACTGCTCTGATACCATATACCTCCAGTGTACAGAACAATGTTTTATTGTACCTGCCACAATAAAAAATACAAATAAAACTGCATCTCATCCACACAGGCATTTGTTAGTTCTTTATTATCTTCATACCCTTTAGCAATAGCAAAGGACAATAAAAAGCTGGCCATCTTTATGGAGGATACTTTATTGTAGCCAAATAACAGAGCTCAACCTAGTTAGTGAAGGAAATTTGTCTTCACTGCAGTACTAAGAATACAGGAAAGTTAATTTACAGTTCAGATTTGTTTTCATGGCTGCTTTAGGCATAAAGGTAGAGTTATTATGGAGAGAACCCTCTACTTATGAAATGCAACTTAAGATGGCTTTACAGAACAGTCCTGCAACTTGAAGACAACCTTGGCAGAAGCAACTGCTGCTAGAAACAAGTCTACAAAGTCAAACAATTCATCTATACTGATTGTTCAAATAAGGAACAGTCATTTTTTGATAACTATGCCCCAGAAAGGAAAACGGATCTGCAGTGGAAGCCAAGATAAGAAAATATCCATCAGAAAGACTTTAAAAGCATTAAGTGACAAACACAGCGCTCTATATAAAAAAAAAAAAAAAAAAAAAAAAAAAAAAGAAGGCTGGCAACCACAGCAAGTGATGCAGTAACACAGGATGACATTTCCATGGGGGTGAGGAGCTGTGCGGTCCAGATTACAATCTGCAGTCTCAAACCAGCTTAAACAGATGTTTGCTTACTGCAACTAAATTTAAAAAAGCTTTTTTACTTGCCCTTGCAAGGAGATAGTGCAAGCAGGTATGAAAGGACAGAAACTACCCTGCTGGTAGACTGCTGACCAAGCTATCAGTTGAACTGATGCTGCCAAACTCACACTAAGCACATAGAGGATCCAGACAGATCCTCCTAGAAAAAGTAGGCCAGAAGTCTCAAGAGTCCAAATGGAAGGAGAATGTCCAGAAGAAAAGTCAGAAGCACGAGAAGCCAAATGTGGAGAATCCGTCTAGGGAAGTTGCACCTTCTGAATCAATTTCATTTAAAGGTGGAAAAGCTTAGAGAACATCCCAAAGCCAGGTCTGGCATCCCACAGCTTGCCACTTGGTGGCAAGCTCACTTAAAATGAGCTAGTGTGGAACTGCTCAAGGAGGCAAAAAGCCATAAAAAGGGTACCTCCATTTCTTGAAAATCTTCCTGGCTGTCACAGCAAATGACACATCATGGGACATGGCTGAGCATACATAACAAAGGACTGATTTATTGCAGGTTATGCACTGTTGACAGGAAGTGATTGTTCATGAAATTTCACTTCCATATTCTTATGGCCTCGCTGCATAAGGCACTGAACTAGCAGCCATGGAGGAGCTAATCTACCCAGCGACTGTCATGTTGTCCACATGACTGGAAATAACAGGAGAAAACCTTCTACAAAAGGAATGCTCTCAAGCCGAGTTGCAGTCCATGGGCTATCTGCCCTCCCCTCCAGGTTGGTCTTCAGTGAAATGACAGCCTAGGAGAAAATCCTCCATGGCTTCTAACTGCTCCCTGCCCACTCACATAGCCTTGGTCCTTCCAATCCCCCCCACGATACTGGCCTCCCACACAAGTTTTACTTTCCTCAACCTTCTCACATGTTGCCTTATTCTTCAGCTTTATCCTCTAACTGGCCAATAATGCATTGATGGAGCTTGGAGATGTATGGAAATTGAATTCAGAGTCTGGGGTCTACTAGGCCCCCAAAAGCAACTTTCTAGATGTTCTGCTGTTCATTTTTGTTTAACAGCCTTTTCCTTCAATGATGGTGTGAAGAATCATGACCAAGAAAAGAAATGCAGTCTTACTCAAACTCCCCCTTTTTCCTGAATCCTTTCAGCATACCCAGACTACCCAAGAGAGCAAGGAGTAACTGTGAAATAGCACAGGTGTAGAAACCCAAGGACCCTAGAAGCCATGGGCTTTCTAGATGCTCTAAGGTATGTTTTAAAATATTTTTTTTTCAATTTTTTGCTCTAATAATGACCTAAACAAAAATGATATGCAAGGAAAGTCTTTTTTTTTTGTTCTCTCAGGGATGAAACAAGTTGTGCCTGACAAAACATCAGTTCAAACTAAACAGAAAATAATATGCTTACAAGGATATAAAGATATCAGGGAATTTTGATTGCCTCCCCTACTCCTCCCACCTCCTTCCCAAAAAAACATTGGTCATCTTTTATCTGCTACTCTGGTGTTAGACTGGGATGAAAGTCAAGGTGTAAATGGCCACAGACATATATCAAGTGGCTGTGGTCAGACATGCAACTCATCTTGTACTCCTATGCCCAGATTTCAAACTATTCCTGTCAAACTTGTATAAGTAGCATGCTTACCCTACAACCTGCAAATATAGCCACCTGTACACACATCTGATGTTTGATTGTGATGAAAGTGAAAAAAACAAAGAAAAACAAAATAACAGTAATGTAGTCCAGCTTGTTGCTATTAAAAACAGTACAGTGTTCATAGGCAAGCTACAGTGGTCTTATGTGCACACTGCTGAGATTTGCAAGGAATGTTAAAAAAATAACCACACCATTCCCCACCACCACAAATAAGCTACAGTGACCTTCTGTGCCCACCTCTGAGCTTGGTTGGTTTTAAACTAGATGGGGTTCAGAGCAGAGGCCAATACTCAGCCTGTACCAAAATCCATTTATACAGCCAACAATGTGGGGGCCAGTGGGCCCACAAACTAAGCTTCTGGTTGTTCCAGGATGCATTCAATGCTTTATTTTAAAAAATAAAGACCAGCTTACATTTTTTGTTAACTGCTACCCAAAGAGTTGCATGTGCCCAGCAATACTGCATGTGTCCACACACACACACACACACACACACACACACACACACACACACACACACACACACACACACACACACACACACACACACACACACACCCCTTGACAGGCCATGTGTACCATAAGATGCATGGGAACATACACCATTACTGCACTCTTACATACAGGTAAACTGGAGGAGAAATGCCAATTCATGTACTTCAGGTCTTTGTACTTTTGTTGCCTTAATCACCAGAAACATGAAAAATAGACAAACCAGTACAGCATGCAGACTACAAATAAAAGACAAAACCAATAGCCGGACCAGAGCCATATGCTGTATTGCAACACCAGTGCTCATTGTGTCATTGTAAAAGTGATCAGCTTCTCTCACAGTCAGACCACCAAAAACAGACACCTATAGTGTGAAACACTTCAGACAGTGGGCAATAATGTGGAGCATTGGCCCACTGTACTGGCTTTGCATGTTGCTTGGAATGTTGTACCAGTAGTACAGTTTGACAGCTGCACACTGCTCATGTAAAACTCTGAACCTTTTAGAAGTGATGACAGAAAAGGTTTGCAGTGAACAAGTGCAAGGGAGTTAATCATATTAATGTGGACTGTTCTTTATGTTTAATTCACTACAGTATCCTAATAGCAGCACAACAAGAGGATAACAATTGCAGCAAAACAAACAAATGACAAACAACCACAATATATAGCACTAAAGATAGAAATGCAGATCCCCACAGAGAGAGAGAGAAAATGGCACCGGCTGAGCTTTTATTTTATATAGTGCACTCATCCCTCAGTTTTGCACTGCCAATGAGGAAATTAAGCTTTTTTCTATTATTGCTGAGGAAGCAAGCAAATATCTCCTACAAATATAACAGTCTGCTATATGAATCAGTTGTCATAGACTTTTGCCTAACAGTGGATGCACACAGACAGATGCTGCAGCACAGGGATCCTGAGAAGCAACAATGAGGCCAAGACACCTATTCATTAGGCTGTAATGCGAGAAAACTGCTCGTTTCTGCGATTGCATACTTCAAAGCTCACTAGAAGCAGTAGTGCCATGTTACTTTTAATTATTATTGTGATGCAGTTTAAGTAACCGCTGCTTTTCCTCCTATTGAATTACGAAATTTTAGTATTCCCATTTCTAACAGTCATCTGCATCTACCTCTCTTATTCCCATTTTGTACATGAAGTTGGTGTCATCAAAAAAGAAGCCACCATCACCTAGAGCCAGTTTTCACACCATCAGATGGTTAGCCATACCACAGCTTACCATTTCTAAATGTATACCAAGTATATTTCAGTTACAAACCAGCGATCGTATGCAAATTTTCTGCATTAACATGGAAGCAATGATGAAAAACACCGAAATTGGATTTCTGAATGGCAAGTTAGAGTGTACAGTGTACTCAAGTTACCAGCAGAAACTGAAATAAATTATGGCCAACTTTGTTACTCTGGAATACACTGCAACCTTGCCCCATCAAATCACACACAAGAATACATCATAGCAATACTAGTTTTACACGGATTTCAGCAAATACAAGACACTGGTCCTGTCATCCCAGATCAGTGTCTGTTTAGCAGTATGTGGAACAGACTAAAATACAAGCCAAAAATCAGACTCATTCTGACAAATGAAGGACAGTTGAGAGCAGTGATCAAGCAGCTATGGTAAATTACATGCATCCTTAGATGGCCTCTGTACCCATCAATTAGAAACATTTTGACGGTGTACACCACAGATCTCAGACTGTAGTAAAACAAATACTTAAGGGTTACAATAAAGTTCTGCCTTAATTCACACAAATGCAAGCTAATTTTGTAAAGCCAGATTAGTGACGGTTTAAACTGAACAAATGACAAGAGGGTCAGTTACCGCCAAATAATTAAAGTCACTTCTGTGCACTTCAGGTGTCAGATTTTGATTAAAAACTGATGGACATGTATTGCAGTTCAGCTTTATTCTACTCAACCAATACAAATATATTCATTTATTACTTATTTGACACTTGTTAACTGAGTTACTCCAACTGGGCCAGAGGAATATTTTCAGTGGAAAAGCTCCAATACAGACAAAGTATTTTAACTTTACTCTCCAATATAAAGAAATTTACAATACATAAGCTACATGTATAACCTACATAGGCTATAAACATGTTAAAGTATTTCAAGCTGCTTTACACAAATCACATTAATCATGTAAAATCAAACCGCAGCAATTATTCATATTTCTCCAGAGCTGGGCCAGCAGTTAAGTATTACTGTAATTCAAACAGAAAGTTAACCCAACAGGTTTTCCAGCAAAATGCATTTTTGTTTTTTTTGAAGTATACAAACTCCAATGACTAGCATTTTTTGACTGCAACTCTCAACGGTTTATCAGAAAAAAAATATGCTGGACAGGGCAAGGATTCAAGGCAAAAATAAATAAAAAGAATCAGGGATGCTCTGCAAAATCATGGGTAGTTCAGAACAAATGTTATTCCAGGCCTGAAAAAGTCATCCACAATACCTGGTTGCCTGCCAGTACCAGCATTAATCAGAAAAGCTTACCTTAGACTACTGCTGACAGAAACGAAAAGACAGCCTCTCCTCACACTGCAGACATTCCGCAAACATTCAAATCTGTATACTTTCTGCTTCATCCAGCTTATAATTTTCCTAGATAACACATCAGATTGCAGGCAGGAAGGAGCAGGATGACAGAAAAATGAGGAGTCAAGTGTGCAGCATCACCCCCCTCCCCCCCATGCTGACACTGCATTAACTTTGAGCAGGGGCAGTGAAGGCAGTTTTTTTTGTTTTAAGAATATGAAATAGATTAATAGAAATGTGTCCCTACCCTGTACAGCACCAATGGTGATCTGTGTGCAATACTAGGTGCGCCACCCCCAACAAGAAGGCAGATCCATCAGTTATAACAGATGGATACCAAAGAATCTGGAGTAAATGATTTTCATGTTGATGATAGGATGGGTTAGACCACCATTAAGTGTGTTTTGCAGATAAAATCAAGTGAAATAAAACACCACAAACTGAAGAACAGTAAAAAAGGAAGACTTTGGAGCTCAAGTCAACAAAATCACTTATTAAGCACTTTCTTCCTTGGTACAACAGGACACTTCAGAACCTGAAGTCGTCCTGTTGTACCAAGGACGAAAGAGCTTTGTAAAACACAAGTCAACAAAATCACTTTACCGACAGTTTTTCTACTATGTTCAGTGGCTCTTTTTCCAGTGGCTCTTTTTCCAGTCTCCCAAGTCCACTACACCATAACAGGGCTATTGTACACACCTGGCATGAGGTGATATGACAATGGTAGCTAGACACCCTCAATCCCAGGGCTTTCAAAGGATACTGTTTTGTAAGAAGCAACTGTAAAAGACTGCTTTCAAAACATACATATTTAACCTTAAACAGGAGCAAAAATGTCAAAATAATCCTGATACCTAGAGAACAACTATAAATGTTAACATCTGAAGTGAGAGAAGCTGCGACTCCTCTTTCAAGGAGTTGTTTTGAATTTGCAAAGTGTGAAGCAGATCCTGCCTTGGCCTGACAAGGCTGTCTCAACAGGGCCACCAAAATCCAGTCATCCAGGTAACAGTACACTCTGGTGTCCTGAAGCCTTAGAAGAGCTTCCACAGACCACTTTCAAGGCTGAGGTAATGCTCAAGGGAAGGGTGCAAACTGGCAGTGATTAGTTCCTACTTCAAGAGTAAACCAAACTTACTGACTTATTAATCTTTCAAGTAAGCATCTTAAAGATCTAAAAACAGCACTCCTAGTCTCTTCTAAATGGACAATGGAGGAGCATCAAAAGGGTGACTACTTTGAAAAGACTTTTGTGCCAAAATTTTGTTACCAAAAAGAAATTCTAGTAACAGAGACCTTACTAGTTACAATATACTTTAAAAGCTCTTTGTAAAATCTTTTGTACCTCCTTCCTTGGACAGTCGTTTTGGTAGGGAGGTGCATTCCTTCAATGGGAACAAAAGGGAAAGTGTGGCGAGGGGAAGAGAAGGGTAACAAACAGCCTTTGCCCATACTCTCCCTTAGCCATGACTCCCTGATTATTGTGGACCCAGCAAGAATGTGAAAAGAAACTCTGCCTCCACAAGAAGGTAGCTGGAATGGAAGTCAGGACTGCTGCAATACATCATATAGACAATGGCCGAGACTATGTCAATTTTGGTACACTTGGGCTCACATTACATGTTGCTCAGCCTACAGATTACAACAGAATCAAGGTCTCCAATTATACCTCTATATTCTCAAAAAAGATATGTGAAGGATGAAGCATGACTCCTACACCAGTTAGAGCCTACCACTTTGTTTTCTCACACCCTTCAAGTGCTAATCTACTCTGGTCCAAACAGAAATCATCCAGGATAATCTATAAAAGGTTCATTTAATGTTGTAAGGCATAGCCTGCACTGTTGGTGCACTGCTATGCTTGCTCCCCCCTGCCCCCAAAGACCTATCTTTGGAAATGGATACTACGCAGAACATCAGGTTGCCCACTGTAAAAGCAAGGGACATCAAGTATCCTACAAGTAGTTTAGCATTGGCATATGGCTTATTCATCCAGTGGGTCACTCAAAGTAAAACAAGCGCTTTACATAGTTCAGAAAACTCAGGGGCAAGGTGAGAATGTGAACATGCATTTCCTAAAGTGGTCTACAGCATTAAACTCATTACCAGGGGGGATGGGCTGTAGCAGCATAAAAGTATGGTTCCTCTTTTAAGGCAACTGCTAATGCCCTAATGTCCAGTTTGGAGGAGGGGGTCTCAGACCACCATTACAATCCTTACGAGGGCAAAGGGCAAAATAATTCAATTAACCTAACTGAAAACAAAGGCTAGAATGTCAAGGTACTTCCAAGTGCATGAAGTAGCATCTTTAAGAATGTCTGCAAAGGAGACAACAGCCAAGACAGTCGCACTGTCCAACAGCTTCCTGCAGTAATTTCAAAGAAAATGATGTTGTACAGCCACCTCCTCTCTTTGGTATCAAAGCGAACCTCCTAAATTTGGGGTTCTCCACAAGAAACAGAAGCAACCGATCCAGAATGCCTGCTTTTTTTCCCCCAGGGAAGAGGCAACAGCACTGGGATATACTGCAGTCTTGAAAAGGGAAAAAGAGTGCAGCAAGAAATTCCCTGATAAGATCATGCAGTTGGAATGACAGTAGAGTTGACTTAACCAGTATACACTGGATAAACAAACAGTTACCTGGTGGAATGGAAATAACCAAGCATCACTGGCAAGGAAGACTACAGAAAAGGTGATATTTAAATGTACCAACGCCTACAAGTCAGGCATCAGGTAACCAGATGAAAATTGACAGTGGGCAGAAGATAACCGGTATACTGATTCCTAGTTAGCTAGTGATCAAGTAGATGGGGGAATAATAAATGCCTGCACCAAAGTCAGAGAAATAGATACAGGTTAATCTCTTGTTGACCTCAGACGAGTTCATAATCCAACTGTAGAAGATCTGATGAAATTCTCTGGGGAAGAAGGCAGTGTTGGACTAGAGAAAACATAGGGTATAGATTAATTGGAAAGTACTCCCACAAAAGTATTGTTATTAAGCTCACCACTTAATAGACCCAATACCGGATGCTGTGTTCCACTGCTTCCTTAATTCTATACTTTTCACCAGTGCAGGAAATGTTATTTGTGTCCTTAAATTTCTTGTTATACATCTTAAAGATACAAAAGCTTTTTCACACCTTTGCCTAGGTTTTTCAGATTTAACTTTTAAAAAAAATAAAATAACTCTGGATCCAGGTGTGAAGGTGATACTCTAATTAGGTCCAAAAGCTGTTGCTCCAGTGCTTGGTAGAATTGTTAGACTTATGGCAAATGGAGCAAGATTAAATGTCACGTTTGGTACCTTAGCAAATCAAGCATGTAGTGTGCTTGACTGCAGGCAATATTTGTTTTCTAGGCAGACAGTAAAATGTCATGGCTGTAAAACAGGGTAAAGTCTAACAAGCACTAAATTGAAAACATATTACCCAAAAAGAGGTACAGGCCTCCAAATATGGATGGGAATATTGTGGCGCAGTTGTAAAAATGCCAAGTCACTAATATCTGGAGTTCAGTCCTGACTTTCAGTCACTGTTTGGAGTTTGCAAGTACCTTCCACGTTTGCAACAGTTTCCTCCCACCTTCAAGAAACATGGTTGTGGAGATCTTCATATAGAGTTTGGCAGTTAGCACAGAGGATTAAGCCTATGGGGTTGTTATCAAACTGCTTCACGTGGTCTAGGGTTTGATTCCCTCAGCCTCCACTTGCGTACTGTGTAGCTTTGTGCAAGTCTCTTAACCAGATGGCACTCTAGGGCAATTAGGAAATTGGGCTAGGCTTCTCAGTAGTCTCATGGACATTGCCTAGTAACTATATATGAAACTATGAAACAAAAGCAATTTTCACCTGAACGAAACTTTACGACTACAAAAGAATCTCAAGCAGCAGTCTATGGTCTTTAATTGCACCTGAACAACTTACATGGAAAGATCAAGTGCATTACAGAATAGGATGAGAATAAGCAGCTTGGGAAAGTTTTACATGCCAAGCAGCCTAACACTTGTGGTGTAGGCCCTCTAAGCCTACAGCAATAACTCTGTGATAACAGATTTTGTGCATAAATATCTGTGTGTGCAATGCAGTCAAGTTGAGACTAACTCATGGCAGCCCTATGGACTCAGTTTTCACTGCAAAGATATTGGTGTAGATGGCCAGGTGCTTCTTCCAGTCAAACCTAACAAGCACCTTTAGTCCATTTTCAAACCTAGGATCACAGACAGATGAAGTGCCACTACACCAAACGACCAATATTATAGCTGTAGGAGGAAAAACAATAGCAGGCAAATTTAAAACTGCCAAATTCCATCTGTGGTTTCCTGCATGGGAACGGCACAAGTCAAACAGTGGAATGAATCAAGACAGCAGAAGAAAGTTAACCTGGAGTGTGAGGCATATAGGCTCTGTGTATTTCTGATATCCAAGTCACCAAGTGCTGCTTAGGGATCAGTAATTATTTTATTTAAGAGATGGCTAGGATCATTTTAGCTGTTCACAGATTCTTTTGCCTTTCTTGTAATTTATTTGTTCAAAGTGATTTTCCATGTTCACCGTACAAATTTAAAATTCTCCTGATAAAAATGAGCTTTATTCATTTTTAAAATTTTGTGACAGTCTATTTACTTATTAACTGACTGGAGAGCATTTACTGCTAAATGGTAACAAACTGCTGGCATCCATCTCTAATTGGCCAGACTGCTCTGCTATATACTACCATTTGTGTTTATAATTATTTGGCTTATTAAGAGTAGAACTGTAACTGGGATAGTGGCAGTTTACTACTTTGACCTAGGATAGAAGACTGTAGTGATGAGCGATTATCAGCCTTCCATGGAAACAAAGGTGTGTGTGTGTGTGTGTGTGTGTGTGTGTGTGTGTGTGTGTGTGTGTGTGTGCATATGTGTAAATGTAGACTTTTATTCAAAGTACAGTTACTGAAGACAATTGAGCACTGGAAGGTACTGAAATCCAAACAAAGTAGTAAGAAAGATGTCCGTGGAAGAAGGCCAAGAAATCTACTCAGTGGGATGTTAAGTGCAAAGCCTATTCTTGAGTATGGATGGTGTAAGTCTATACTCAGAACAGTGCAGTGCATATTTTCTGTATGCTCAAGTCCAAAACCACAAGGAGTTGCTTAGTGATTAGCGCTTGGCCATCAGGAATACGGTGTCTCATGTCACACCACTGGTACCATCAGTTTAGATTTAGAAAAATGCCCATAGGCAATGGTTTGCAGCCAAGGACCACAGCTGCTGCAAATTATACTTCATTTCCCAAAAAATATGAACCAAGAGAGATTTAATTTTGCTTATGAATTAAATAAAACTTGCTCAGTGTTCCCTTTTCTAACCAAAGAACACTGGGTGCACAGCAAATATGAGTCCAAGAATGAGCTCTACCACTCATATGCTTCAGAAATAAATGGCCCTTTTTCTCAATACTGAATTGCACACAAATATTACTCTGGCCAGCGCACGCATTTAATGATCGAGTTATTCATAAAAAGGTCGGGGTCCGGACTTTTCCATTCCGTCATAACTTTTTTAGAACACGTCAGCTACATAGCAGGTTGGGTTAACTAATGAAATAAGCAACGGAGATATCCGCTATACGGATAAATCCCCGCTGTTTAGTTGTCTTTAACATGTTAAACCCTTAAAACAAAAAGAGATTAGTGCAGTAAAGAGATCGGAGAAAGCAGATCTTTTTGCTGTTTTATAGTTAAGACATTTTAACATTTTAAATAAGCAATAAGCAATGAATCAAAATTTATTTTAATGTTTTATTTTTATTTGTCTCGCCATGTTAAACTCAAACATAGCTTAAAAAACAAAAAGATCTTAGGATCTCTTGCTTTCTCCGTTGTTTTTGCTCACCTGCTGGTAATGCGCCGCTACAGATATCAGAATATCCCGCTGATGCGCCGCTGATGCTAAACAGAAGGGCAAAGCATATATAATTTATTTATTATTTAAGAAAAGTAATAATTCTCTTCTTAAATAATAATATGAAAGAGCATTAGCCTGATGCCTGGTGTAATTTCCACGGTTGTTTTGGTTGCTTCTATTCGTCTGGTCACTGGAACCAAACCACGCAACCGGTGGTTTATTTAGCATACCCCACCCAGGCGTGGGTTATTGCTATATTAGACATGCCTTGAAGATGTACGAGCATTGCTTCTAGCTAGTTTCACTCCATTGTTATAGCCATTGTTTTAAAATACCGTTGCGTGCTACTACATATGCCAATGCCAACAACCATCTCTCACACACTTTACAGTAGCTGTAAAAAGACTCAAGAGGAATAAAACTAGGCTCAAACAAATGGTCCACATAATATGCCAGGGTTGACCAAGCTTACCGAAACAGATTTTATGAACAGTTTTGCTTTCCCTGTAAAGAAAGCACTGTTCTGGTCACTCTATACTCCCATGCTAACTGAAGAATATCTGCTGTGGACTGACATTCTTAATTCTGAAATTCCAACCTGATTTACTTTAGTAGGCTATGCTTCAGATAAAGGCAATTCAAAATTCACTCACATAAAGCAATAAATGCCTGCTACTCTTCTGAAAATTTCAAGATCAGAGAAAAAAATACTTCACGTATTGTACATGATATAAAAAAGTCAATACAGTTTAATCCCCCCCCACCCCATCTACTGCATTAATTAATTTGTAACATAGGATGGCATATGATGGTGACTCATAAGAACCGGAATTCAGAGATTAATAGGGACCAGTAAAGTTCAAGTTTTCAGAAGATGTAAAAAAACAGCAAACTTTTTGATATGGACAGAAAAATCAAAATCAAACCTCATATGCAAAAAAGGTTTTCAAGAGAAGCAAGAAACTCCTAATGCATTTCTCCAAATGCATTATTTTGTCCTACAGTATGACCAAGTTCTGTCTTTGCTCATAGAGAGTAGGGCAACAAAATGACCAGGTTTACTTACCTTGCACCTTTAAATGTTGTAAATAACAAGAAAAAGCCTTCCATGTTCAAAGTTACATGAACTAAATGGAAGCTAGTTGTACTTTGAGAAGTCTGCACTATGCTCTGCCTGTAAATCAGATGGTGACAATCATGCTAAAGGTGGAGAGATTGACATTTCCATCCAAGCATGTATAAAGATGGGAAAAGCTGTACATGTGAGAGACTTCTTCCCAGAGAGTCTGCTATTGTCAGAAAGCATGCAAGGACAGTGCTATGGCATGTATGAATAAAGACTAACAGACAATCAAAGAATCCTTCCCCAAGTGGTAAAAGGACTGCGGCCAGCTTATTCTCGCACATGACATGGAATGCTAGAATCCCAACAAATTTAAAGCTGATAATCCTGCATATCCCAAGCAAATATTCTTCAGTAAAAATGAGCAATTACATGTGTGGATTTTTTTCATATGACAGTGAAAATGAACAATTTCAACTCCATATAGACAGACAGTAATCTAACTAGAAGCCACAGATTTTTAACTTCTACGGGAGAAAATGGGGGCATACTTTGCTTATTATAAACTCTGTAAAATTGCTTACCTTGATAAGAAACCAATAGTTAATCACAATACATGCAGAGGCGGCTCAACATATAGCTGGAACTGGAGTGTTCTCTGGCACATAACACACAAAACATGGCATTACAAGAGAATACTGCCACTCAAAACGGCATCTATGACAAAATGGACAGATGTCAACAGAATCAAGCCAGTGACTGAAACAGACCGATTTTCTTTGGATCTGCAAAATAAAGGTAAAAGCATACCATGAAAGTTATTTTACATTAATGGCAGCAAATCAAGAAAGATCTGTGAACTGAAGGCAGTTAACGGTACATGTTAAACAAAACACAATATCTTGTATAATGCATAATGGAACTCAATTTCTTTAGACATTTACAGTAAACACAGGTTTTTAAACCAACAGGTTTGCTCACTAACAGGCTACCACCAACCACATCTAAAATTTGAAATGCATATGCAAGTCAAATTTCAAATTCACCTACCCATTTGAGCAATGGCTGGTAATAGGACTAATTCAGGCAGCTGTCCAGGGCCAAAGCACTAGGAAGAAGCATAACCAATTGCCCAGTATCTACAATGAAATAATCTTAAACATTTTATGTGCCGAGCACGACAGCCAATAAAAATGTTTTAATTAAAACTAAAACACTGCAAGTATTTAACCTTGTATACTCACAATGCTTTATCATAACAGCATGTGCATCAAGGGTCAGTGATGTTGTTCAGTTAGGGGTGCTCTGTTTACTTATTTTAAAGTAAAGTAATGTTTCTTTACGGCCAAATGGCGGTCATATCTAAAGCAGCCACAGCTTTCTGCTCCTTGCCTTCCCAAGATTACTTGACACTTCAGTGTGCAAAAAGCCTGTAAATGGTACAGTAAATATTTCTGGACTCATGGTTTGAACAGCACTAGCAGACCATAGTAGCATAAGGATTTTGTTTGCCTGGAAGGCAACCAGATATGGGTAAATTATGGACATCTAGGAAAACTGATTACTTTACGGAGATTGGATGTGAACTGCAATTTTGCATAAAAAGCAGACAAAATACATTATGTCGGACTTTGTATATTTCAGAAAATCTATGCCAATAAAACAAAAATTCTCTCTCTCAACTTAAGTATATACAATTGTAATTGTTCAAATCCAGTCACTGATTATGGACCTTTCTACCTCATTACTTTTGGCTTTGTCCCAGATTCTTGCAGCAAAACGTTCAGAGGTAGTTTTTTTTTTTTTTTTTTTTAAATCTCAAATCAGGTGAAGTGTACAAGAGCACAGCAAAGTGGCTACAACTGTTGTGTGTGTGTGTGGGGGGGGTGGGGGGTGGCAGGCTGTCTGTAGAAGAAAGTACCTTAATTTTGTGTCATTTATTTACTTTAAAGTATAGCTTTGTAGAAAGTGTGCATGTGTGGAAAATTCAAATACATTAAATAAATATTTAAATTTATTTTTTATTTTACATTTGTTGACTGGGATAGTCCGACTGGATAAATGTCCATTTTCAGCAGAGGCCCGGGGAGAAAAGCTCTCCAAGGTACAAACAGAAACACATTACATAAAACTTAAAACATGTTAGTAACTGTCAGTCTATAGTAGTAAGAAAGCTGTACAATTTACAAAAAAGGTTAGATAAGGTAAAAATCTTAGAAATTACAATCCAGTAGAGTAGCCATGAAAATGTTACCTTACAATAATAGTGCAAGTACTAGTCAGGCTTAGAGCAAGGACATAGCCAGTGTGACTTAAAATACTGTTTTTAGGCTTTTCTTGAATGGACTTACGGTGGATACTAGGGCAATGTCTGCAGGAAGGTTATTCCAAATTTTAACCACAGAGTTATGAACACAGTACTTCAGAGATCAGAGGTGCATGCAGTCAATAATGTGGCTATAACTGGTATCTACAGGGGCTGTCTGTCGGTAGGAATGATGGCTAGGAATGACGGACCTTGTTGATAAAGATAAAAAACAGTCGATCAAATGCACTCAAGTTGAAATATTTTACCGTAGTAATTTGTCATCACACTGGGGACTTCAGGTATACACATTCAGGTATAAACATTGGTGGATTATAATAGCATCTTGACTGATTTGTTCTTGCTAGAGTTTTCTGATGTTTTACTTTCTGTGGAAAAATGTTCAAGTTCATTCAAATCTAAATCAAACTTGCACACATTTTGCTTTATTAAACAATACATATCATTTTTTAAACAATCTGGTAGGCAAGCATAGATTTAAAATCAGTAATTTAAATCCAAATGAACATGGGCATTTGTGCCTAGTCCACAAAAAACTGAGGTGTGCTTCCGTTGTTTGAAAACTACACAGACACAAATGTACACTTACAATTCTATCCAAACATTTCAGAAGAACAATATCATATACTAACAAAAACAATGGCTACAAAAGGTCAACTAGGAGAACCTGGCAACATCTGAAAAGGCTAAATATGTACATAAACTCAGGTGGTCATCAATTATCCATCACAGTATGAGAAAACAGAGTCCAAGAAAGGTGCATAATGCTATGCCAGTAGGTCAAATGATTACAAATGGTGTCTGCGCACAGGGCAATGTACATTACGTACCATTCTCTCTGTGCCCCACAAGTGACCATTTTTTTTTTTGCTTCCTTTGTACAAGGACAAGAAAGATGGAAAGATGGTGAAACCCTGGTGTTCTATCTGCCTTAAAAAGAAAAAAAATATTTAATTTTTTTTTTTTGCAAATGAACATCTCCTATTGTGTTCTGGTTAAAGAAAAACTACCAAAATTAAACAGAAGATAATACCGATTTACTTTTTTCTAGGCACAAGCAAATCACACAATACAAACAATTCCCTCTGGCAAAGACCATCTTAAAAATACAAAAGGGAATCCAGTGTGAATACTACCAGGTCATTTTTCACAAAAGTGAAAAAGAACTTGTTAACTGTAATGAGGTGCAGAGTGAAAATATTCACATGGGAGAACCTTAGCCTGCTACTCAATGAAAATAAACTAAACTAGTTGTCAAAAGTGATGCTGCTGCTGCAACCAAAGACATTAGGCATAACTGTTTGGCTAGTCATCTGACCAGTTATGAACAATAACTGGAGTCTTGTGAGGTTGATATGCAGTGAAGGAGCATGATGCCTTGCTGCTTCTGAAACAAAAGGATGAACAGCATGTAACAATGTGGTTCAAATGGAGCAACTGTTGCTTTTTCATGTGAATAAAGTGAAGAGGGAGAATAAGTTTAGGAGTAAAAGCATATACACTGCTGTTAATTCTAGCTAAGAAGAAATTCAGGAAATGAAGACTATTGGTTCAGTTAGTCTCAAAGCACCAGAAAGAAGGTGTTAAGGAACCCCAAGAATGATTTAAAAACAAGTCAGCCTTCAACAGTAACCAATCACGCTTTCTCAGAAGAGAATGTACCTTTTCAGTATAAAAGACAAAAACAAAACAAAAAAAAATGTACAGTTCTGAAAAAGTTTTTTCTGATGGTATAAATTGTTTAAGGCAGAGTCAACAATGGCTAGATTATAAGAGGCTTCATGGATATGGCAGTGGCAGACCAGCCGTGCCCAACGTTTGATAGTGGAGGATACTGTAGCTTCTTCATAGTATGAAAATTAAATGGGAAGAACAGGATGGCTCCAAGGAAACAGGCAAACTGATCATCTATCCTGCATCTGTCTCTAATTGGACCAAAGCTGGACCATTACCAAATGGGGTCCTAGACAGAGTAATGAACCAGCCCCCACCCGGCAGTCATTCTGGTGTCCCATTACTTGTCCCCCCCAGAGTTACCATAAACACTGTTAAACTATAATCATGCATGCTACTTGATTCTTTACTTTTGAAATGAGAGTTTAATTTAATGCTTTTTATTTATTCTTTGACTAGTTTAGTCCCAATTAGGTTAGCAGCCTCTTTTCAAGCAAGACCCTTGGTGGTCTTTATACCAAGGGAAATTTGGCCAGGGCATTGGTGAACTCCCCCTACTCTTTTTCAATAACTCATGTGGATGCATAAGATCTCAGAGCACCTACAGTCAACATAGGAAGATGGGTTCTCAGTTTAACATCTCATCCAAAGGATGACACTCGGAGTTGCAGCTCCCCCTCTTAGTGCACTGCAGTGTCAGCAATCCATCTACATGGTACAGGAGTAAAACTCACAGCCTTCTGCACCAAAGAGGAATATGCTATCTGTTGCACTAACACTGCTTACATATTTTATAGCACAAACATTGAGCCATTTGCCAAGCAAACCTGTTGCACACTGAAAACAGACAGCTTGAGCAAAAGTAAACTTCTCTTCCCTTGAAACGTACAGTCACTGAAATTACATTCAAACAGTCATTGAAAATGCACCTACCCAGTGGTGGATTAAAGTGTACCTTGGCTTCTGTTCGGCTTTACAGTTTTGAACATTTTCCATTAAGCAGTGAAACAAAACATATAAACCAAGAAATGACAGTACACATTTCAGAACTACAACCAGGGCATACCTCCTAAGTGTCCAGATTTTCACCTCATATTTTTGTTTGTTCCTTATAAAATTTGTTTTCTGAAAATCATTGAGGACTGAAGTCCATAAGACATTTTAGTTTTAGAATTCACACCTCTTCAAAAATTGAATAAAACAAAGCCTGTAATTTCAACTTTCTCTGTTTATAGGAGCAATATTGAAAAACTGACCCTATTTTGGGGCCTTTGTCACTTCCCACCCACTACTTTTGGCCTTGTCCAGATTTCTAGCACTGTGATGCTAGAAAGTTGGTGTAGAGTACTAAGGTTTTCATTCACTGTAGCCAAGGTATTGGGTTTGAGCCTCACTAAGTTTGTACATCAATTAGTTAAGAAGTTCTGACAATGGCATTCTACGCCAACAGTTCCCTGTGGCCGGTGGCTGTTAATTTGGATGTAAAAAGCAAGCAGTTTAAAAATCCACACACACAGTACCTACAAGGTTCCCCATTAGTCCATAATGCTTCTTTATAGCCATCCATTACTCCTCCAGTGGAAATGAAATTGCATACTCTTACTCTGTGCTGTGCACGCATCTTATAAAGTGGACACACAGAGCAACACTAACAGTACGGCAACTTTTTTTTTTTTACTTGTTTAAATTAATGTGGTGGGCAGCCCTCCCCCAGCCAACAGGACCCAAGGAGTTGCCAAGACAACCTAGTGCTGGATCTGGTTCTGAACTGACCAGAGAAATGTGGTCCTTCATGAATTCTTGATTGTCAAATATATGTGCAGTGGTGGATCATGCCACGATGGTGCAGCGGTTAGCGTTGTTGCCTCACAGCAAGAGGTTCTTCCATTTGATTCTTGGCTGGAGCGTCTTGTGTGGAGTCTCTGCATGTCCTCCCCATGGTTGAGTGATGTTTAAAGACATTCAGACAGCTGCGTGTATGAATGGGTGTGCCTTCTTTGAAGGCTGGGCATTGGGCTGGCAACTCGACACTAAAAATCCACTGCCAGTCATTAGCTGACCGAAATTCAACTGTGACGACCTCTAACCAGGAAAAAGCTGAAAGACTAAGAAGAATGTGCAGTGGTGGATGGGGTTTTCAAAGCAGCAAAGTATTTTTTTTTTTTTTTTGCAAGGATTGGGACACTGCTACAACTCATCTAGCTACAGGGACTACAGCCAACTGTTTATCAGCTTCTTTAACTACACTGAAGACCGTTTTTAAATCATGCCATTTATTTGAATCTTCACAAATCCATAAAAACAAAATGTTTTATATTTGCAATTTACCAGTCTATGTGCACATATATTTAAACTTCAACATAGTTAGAAGTGTATTTAAATAGAAAGTGAAAGCAATACAAATTTGCTAAACTTCGCCAAGAATTAAGCTATTCAGAACTTAAACCGTCAAGATTAAAGTGCACTATGTTCTCTGTAGAAATTAAAGACCAGTATTAAAAATGGCCAGTGGAAAAAGAAGCTCTGACATTTGGCCAGTAAAAGCCAACTGCAGACTAAACAGTTATGGCTTTCTATACATTACAGATTGTGTTTACTGCTGACTATAAATAGAAAGCAGTACATGAATAATATGATGGACTGGTGCACAGTGTAAAACTGGCCTGCTCAATTGTCTAGTGCAGTTAAGTTTAAACGCACTGCAATTATAAAAGAATGTAATCTCTTCTAAAGTTTCTATACATATCAGTATGCCATTTGGAAAAATTATTATCTGGCAGTCAGTCATGCAGTTAACATGGTGGATTAATACTACTTACTATTGATAATGTTAATCCTATAGCCTACAGTTTGATTCTCTTGGCTTCATTTGCCTATTTTATGATTCTATGCAATTTTCTCAATGAGACAATGCTCTTGGGCTGAGTCGTGGTTACATATGTGCTTTATTTATCCCAGTTAAACATAACAGAATAATCTCTGTATATAATGCGGTCAACGATTATCCATAGGTTAAGGGGAAAATAAAAAATGCAAGATAGCCAAGGAGCTGTTAAGTTTCCCCCAAATGTAGGACACACACACACACACACACACACACACACACACAGACACACATTTATCAAAATGCTCAAGCATCAGATTGATGGGTTGATGCTGGAATTTCAAAGAATCAACATACCAAAAAACTGAAGAAACTGGGGAGGGAGGAGAAATATCATAAAAGAAATGTTTCTTTTTGTGATCAACAAAGCCCATAACATTCAATTTGGGTTAAATGTTGTAGTGATATGGACAAGATTTCTTTCCTAAAGTAAGGTGCAGGGTTATGGATAGGGCAGAGGCAGGTTAACATTAGCACTCAGTGATCAAAGCCTAATGCCACCACCTAGTGCATGCCAGCCCTTTTCTCTGCACCTTATGTTAGAAAAACCCTTTCCAGTACACCACCACTACACAAGACACTGATACACACACACACACTTGAATCTATCCCCTTACTTGGTCCTTACTTTAATGCTTTATTAAGCAATTATCAAAATTTTGGATCCTAATTACAATAATAGCATTTTCAGAGTTTTAAGCCATCATACTTAAAGCTTGTTTACTGTGGAGCACTGGAATAAATTTAGCAAAGTGCTCCGACAATAAAAATATTTTATTTTTTGGGTGACTAATTACTCTAGGATAAAGGGAAGCTCCACGTCATACAACTCAATGTTTTGATAAATAATTTATTATTCACTAGGTAATATTTTAGATCCAATTGCGACTACTATTCCAAATAAAATACAATACATAACTTAGATTTAAGAGTGGCATGTGTCCTTGGTTGTTCTGATCATAATAAAATTACATTTCAGATGAAACTAAGCAGATCCTTTCATGGCAAAATTTATACCATATATATATATATATATATATATATATATATATATATATATATATATATATATATCAGATTATGTTAGAAATTGGAGTATAAAGTTTACAATATTCTGTTCTTATCTATTAAATATCTTTGAGTATCAATATGGGTACTCTACCTTGGAGAAACTACTGAGTAGCCGTGTTGATGAACATGTTAATTTGAAAAAATGTTGACAATTTCCTACATGTTGCAATAAGTCCATCACAAGGTTAAACGGAAAAAAACCCTACAAAACAGTTTCCTACTAATGTAAATAAGAATTTTTTTTTAACTCAAATTATAATGTATCAATGTTTGATACAACGGCATCATCTATTGAAGTTATTTAAAATAATGATGCAATATCAGCTTGTGCTTATACTATATAGTGTGTGAGTTTAAACACTATTCTGCTGTTAAATCAGAATGTTAGTTATTCTGGTACTATTAGAGATCAGAAAATTCGGGTCCTTTACCTAATAATGAAATCTGAGAAAGAAGGATACCTTCTTCAAATTTAAGAAAATTGGGAAAAGAGAACTCGTGCCTCTTTACTAGGAGGAGAAAGAGATGCTCATACCCATTTTACAATTTTTAATCAATTACTGGAAAATGGCACTGTAACTTATAACTGGAAGCTCTCTTGCATTAACCCCTATAATTGGGAGCTCTCTTGCATTACCTCCTGTACATTAAAAGGGCAGGAAAGATACCATTAGCAGTTGTACTCCCAACTTTGACATACCTAATTAGCATGTGCTTTGAAAGAAGTCTACTAGAAAGAATGCACGGCTCAAGCTGCAGATTAAAAGTTAATGATACGACCAACAAGGTTTCATAAAGCAAAGATCTACTATGAGTAACTTGATATGCTTTTATGATCAAATAACAATGACCTTGGATATGGGTGTGGCTCCAGGCATGATTTTTTTTTTGGGACCTTGCCAAACCTTTAATTGCATCATTCCATTCACAAACATTCAAGTGAATCTATCATTGTGGATCGTGAACTGGTTAACTGACAAGTCATTCTGTGATACGAGTCAATTCAGATTTTCTGCCTGTAATATCCATTATTCCTCTAGGATTGGTTTTGGGCCCAATGAGGTTTAAGCTTTTTTTTTTTCTAGTAACTCAAGGAACTCCAAATTTTGGATCCAAAAATATGCAGATGATTGTAAAACTGGTTTTATTATACAAAATAAATCTGATGCCAATGATCTTAACACGTATTTTGTGTCCAGTTAACAAGGGGGCACAGCACACTAAACTAAAGTTCAGCCTGGATAAGCATAAAATTATATATTTCCTCAAATAAATTCAAAAGTTTCCAATGTATTTTACAGGTTTATTACTAGAAGAGCCCTACGAATGTAAAGATCATAGTATTACTGCTGCATCCGATTTAGCTTTTTACCATCACGTCAGGGATATCACTACTAAAGAAATTAAAAATATGGGTTATTTATTGATAAATCTTTCAACTAGAGACAAGAAATGTTTGATTATAGTGTATATAACTTGCAACAAACCCATTACTGGGTATACCATTTTGCACTTACACTAAACTCAGTTTTAGAAGGTGTCCAAAGAAAACATACCAAGAGAATTTAAGTCACTTAGATGATTAGATGTTAAGTATTTAAAACTGTTTTCTTTCTGCTACAGGCACATTCAGGGTAAACTGGTACTGGCATAAAACATATTCAATGACCCTGGTTTACAGCTAATATACAACATAGAATTCTTTAGCTATTCAAAGACTTTTAGACACTACAAAATATAAAAATTGTGTCAAAGTAGGAAGATCTGGTAGTAGGAATTCATGTTACAGTCAAAATCACTAAACTATGGAATAAACTCCCAGTCTGGATAAGGGGGTCCAAAAATCTGGAGACTCAAATCAAAATCAAAATCAAAATTATTTGGGCCAGTGACAAAGCTTTTGAACTATTTCATGAGGAGTGTTCCTTCATGGTTGTGAGGCCTGAACGCTGTGATCAAAAAACCCTAACTTTAATACACTTACACAAAACACTTCCACCTCATAATGCCGAAATATTCAATACATCTAAAAGTCTCATTAGTAAGCTATAAAATACATTACACTGCCACTATAAAAAAGACAAACTTGCACACACTCCAACACTACTAATCCCTCACCTATCCCCATCTCAAACTGTAACTCGCATAGAAACACTCTCGCCCCCTCCAACCCCACTCACCTGTCTCGACAAAACAGAACATTTGCACCACGTGGCTATCTGTACTACTGACATTAAACAGCAACCCCTGCGTTCATCAACCAAATGGATGACTGACCAAGCTTCCAGGAACCATAAAGACGTGTGTGTGTATATACATATACACACACCTATATATTTATAGAGATACACACAATATGGGTTGTATACACCGGATCAAAGACAAAACTGGTTGAACGTTTTTTGCCATGTCCCAAAACATTGAGTGGAACTATTTGTTGCATAGCTAATAAAAAGTCAGTTATGACTTACCTGAGCAAGACTGCTGTACAGCCGGGATTGGGAATATGCCTCTTCATTGCTGCTGTATGATCTATAAGTTGGTATATATAAAATAGCAGGGGTATGAGATGAAGGTGGACTCTGGCAGCATTTTGTGTCTGTGTGACTGCTAACATTTTGATAGTGTGTGCAGATCATATCTTTTTTCCCTGTTTGTGATCTTATTCATTTAGACTAATACATACTCAAATCACACACACATTGTGCATGTACACTCACATGCATTTATATATACCAGTATTAAAATTAAAATGACACTTTCCTCCAACTTCAACAGCAAGACTAAGTTCAAGTGGGCTGAATAGGGTAGTACACCACTGATGAAAGGTGAAAAACCCTACACTATTAATGTCATTTTGTTGTGACTGTTTAAAACCTATAGGCAGAATAGTCTTCTGCTATTTAACATATTCAGATGCACTACAAGGATTGGCATAAAATGTTGCCTTGTACTTCAGTGCCCAATGGTGTACGCATGGACTACAGCATGTAATTTGAAAACTATGGTTCTCTGTTTATTCACAGTCTATGACCACAACAGTGTAAAAGTTTGAATATTTATGGAGAAAGCATAATGTTTTTAGTTGAGAATGGTTAGACAACTGTCTAATTGTGCTAGTACTTCTCAAAGTGTCAAGAGTTCTTTTTATTTCCTCTCTATATGCAGATGACTAGAGACAGAAGATTAGAATGTCTGAGAACAGCAGGATGGCCTGAAGAAATAGCAAAATAGCTGTATCCTGTACCCAACTTCAACTGGCTAGATAGCATCACATATGCTTTCGTGCACAGTAGATTTTAGGACTATTGTTGGGTTTCTGAATGCGTCAAAAGAAATATCTTCCAGAATGCATTCACTGTATTATATTTAGCCTATGAAAATATAAACCCACTCTTGTAACAAGATCAAATGCAGCACAGGTTGATACTGATATACACAGAAGCAATGAAACAGATGCCAGTGTCTGCATTTTGGAACATAGGATTATTTTTGTTTTGCAGTTCACTGCTGTCCAGTTTGCAGCTGCATTGAAGTTGAATATTTAAGATTAATTAGGCAACATAGGAAAATAGTGGACAATTGTAACTCATCTGGTTATAGATTTGTTTCTTTTGTTAGTTACTTTTGTTAGTTCCAAGTTTTAGTTTTTCTGAATGGGAACAGTTATGGGCAGTACTTTCAAGCTTGCTAAACTAAACAGATGAATGGTTAGAGAGATTAACTTAGTACTAGTTTATGTTGCTCTTGGACAAACTAGAACCCGTTATACAATATATTTGACTGTACTAAAGACTGTCAAGCTACGCCATTTGTTTCATGTATACTCGTATAATGGAGTGTGCAACTTGATTTATACAAGCCCCCTTATAAGTGGTACTTTCTGGAAGATGAAATGAGCAAGGTGGCAGTAGTGGTTTAAGTTTAAATTTACAACTGTCCTACAAATACTGGTATAAATTAAGGATTATTAAGAAGGGAGGTGGATCAAGTAAAATCTAAAATGAAAACAACCATTAAAGCTGGTTACTGCAATATGAGTGAGACAGCAAGTATGACTGGTACATAGAAGATAGACTGTACAGGTGGTCTCATGCAGGAGAGAGTGAGAGAGTCTTCAAGCATGTGTGGAAGGAAATGCATCAGTGAAGGATGTTACACAACGGATGCACGATAAAAGCTTTAGACAAGCAATTTTCAGACCAGACTCACAGTAAAGTATGGGATTTTAATACTGTTAGAAGTCCATTCAAGTAGGTTAATATCTGATGTTGTTAGTCTATCATACTAAATGCATAGTGTTTGGGCCAAGTCACCTATGGGTTTTGTGTGGAGAGTTTCAACATGCAACGAGTTGGCTCTACTGCAATTTGGTTACAATTAATGGATTATTACAGTACAGATCGTGTATGTGCACACATGAGTGAGCAAATGCATGCATTTACATCTGAGGCTTGGAAGGGTTGTGTCTGTGGGAAGGAGTAAAGATTTTGGTAGTGTCTCAAATGTGAGGGGGGCTGTTGGTTTTAGCTACCCTCTGGATGATGCAACAATGGGGAGGAATAAGAAGCAACTTCCAAAATGAAACTCACAGAACAACCAGGCAACTAAAGGTATGCCTGCATTCTGATGGAAAGCTACAATTAGTTGGTTAGAAACACTAGCATGTAGACACAAATAACTGGTAAAATTTTAGAGTTGTTTGGGTAATATAATCTGTAAAAACTTGGATAACAAAATTATAACTAACTAGGACTTCTAGAACAATGGATTACTGAATTATATAAATGAAGATATATATTTCTTCTTTAATATGGTGGAACTTATAAAATAATTTTTATTTTCCTTGGCATTCATTGAAAAGACTATTAAAGAATGACGCAAGAAAAACAGTACTCCGCAATACTGTTGTGCTTTATAAAATTAAGCTACTTACTCCCCAGGACATGTACATGGATATGTTGAGGATTAGAATAAAAATAGGGGATGAGAACACGAAGCTGTCTAAGATGGTAAAAACTACAAAGGATTCTATAGGGATTGCACCACTTAGTTTTATAGATCAGAATCAAGTGGGCTATTATAATAATGTTACACTTGTGTAATTAACCTATCCTACCAACAGAAATGTAATTTCCAAATTGCCTTACAACAAAGCTGTACAAAAATGTAACAAGCCACTGTTGTGAACAAAACTATCACCTTTTGGATTTGGCAATCATTAACAAAAGGTTTCAACCGAACAGCAGAAAGAAAAAAAAAAATACTGAAAAATCTCCAATTTTGCACTTGGTATATACTGGCAAGTTTTTGGTACATATGCATCCACAACTTAATTATCCAGGGTGCATAGAGTAGATCACACCAGGAAAATATTCTTGTGACCGGTCTATTATCCTATGGGATGTGGCCATCACTTGCCACAACTAAACATGTTTCCGATTGGGCAACCAATGAGCTAAAATTTAACCACTAGCTTATATCAGGGATTTACTCACCTCATAAATAGTAGTGTCATACATTGCTATCTTACAAACAGCAACCATATATTGGCTAAAGCTGTTACATTCACAAATGCACAATGCTTTCTAGGAGTGGTCAACATGTTTCAGTGCTACAACTCCTTCATTGTAACTACTACCAGGCCAGTCTGGTACACCAAGGCTGCAAATTGTACACTCTGAAGAGAGTCAACTGCTGCATGCCTTTTGGTGTACAGGGGAAAAAAAAAGATGAACTTGATTTGCTTGGAGAATATACAAGTAGCAGCTTAAAACTGAAATGGTTGAGCAGGAAGGTGGGAGTCAACATCCAGCGTTTTCTTACCCATTTTGCAGAAAGGGGAACAGCTGGATATTAACTACTCTACAAACTAGTAAAAGTAGAAAATATATCTGGATGCAACCATGTGATGCAAGATGACATACCACATAATCAGTTTCACGTGGGTCTTGTGAGGCCATGCAAATGAACTTCTACAGAAAGCTGTACATGCTGTGGTCACAGCCACAAAGAGGGAGAAGATAACTCACAGGATTCCTACTCCAGCCACTCCCCAGTACCAGACTCTCATCATACAGAATACATCAGCTGACAGGGATCTCTTATCTGGGAATAAACAAGCTGCAAGTCCCTTACCTGGTCCAGGAGTCAAACTGGTTCTCCCCCAACTAACAAATGACTGGGCTGATAGACTGCTGTTACCTGCTGTTACTACAGAGCCACTGGCTCAATGGAGGCCATGTGGGGCAGGGTAAAACAACAAAAAATATATATTTATAGCATTTACCTAACTAGTCTTTCCTCAAAAGGCAGATGCAAACACTATAAATTCACCAGTTTACCATTACCCTTTAAAATACATTAAGTAGGCAGCCACAAACTTTTGACAAAAAAATGCAATTCATTACTTGATCAATAAATACAAACTGAAAATTAAAAATGCAAAAAAATGGTGTTGTGCATTGAAATGTAAAACACGGTTTGAACTGATAGCAGGCATTAAAGAAATAATAGCAGAGTCTACCACTGTCATTAACAATACATATCCATCCTCCTCGGACTTTTATGACCATTTAGTACTTATAAAATATGAACAAGCAGAAAATGGTGTATGTCTTACACATTTGTAATTTAATTTGCCCGGGAGTTCATACTACTGGACCCATCCCTCCCCTCTTCAGCGTTTCCCTTTTAATGACCATTTTCTTTGGTTTTCTTTTCTTAGTTGATCTCTTGGCTTTCCTCACATCTTGTTTGTGGTGTAATAGGGTTGAATTTATTTTATATAACCTTACCAGATGTGATGAATTTCCTGTGAAGTTTTCTTCTCCATTTCTTAATTCTTTAAAGTGTTTGTTTTTTTTTTTTGGTAGTCCTTGGCTCTGCCCATTTCATTTGCTCCCCTACCCTGCCCCTAAATCTCACCCACCCCCACTACATCTAGATTTATATCTAAACTGGCCATTCCCCTAATTCTATACCACACAATTAGCTCTTACTACACACATCTCCCTCTGGTAACATCCATTATCACCTCATCTTTCCCTCTACCCAACCCAGACATCAGTTCTCACCCCTCTATTTAGACATTTTTTTTCTATTTCAACTTGCGTCCTACTTTTACAATAGTCACTCTAGTTACTTATTCTTTCAAATACTACAATAGAAACTGCTTTTCTTTTCTGCCCTCCTTTTAAACCATATTATCTTGTTGTCAGTTGTCTCACCATCAGTCACTTCAACACTCATCACTTCAACATTCGTCACTAAAAACCCTCTCTTCAAATCAGCATTATTTATCTTAACCTTACTTTATTTGTTGACAAACTTTCATATCCGTATTAGCCATCACTCCTACCATTCCACAACTACCACCCCATATTTCAAACTACCCACTCAGAACCCCTACCTGAAACCACACCTTTCTATTACCCACGTTACTTTCCACTCAAGTACCACAAAACTAGTTCTAAAACCAATGCTCTCCCCATGTCACAAATTTCTCTACAATTATCAAAACTGTTCAGAGTATATTATCACAATTGCAACTTAGTGGTGACATTCACCCCAACCCTGACCCCTTTTCCAGCAAAACATAACCTCCACTTATTCCTCAGATAACCTCCTCCCCATCATCTCCTCTCACCACAAAGAACAGTCTCTCTTTAACATAAACCCAAGCAGTATATTAAACAAAGTTCATGATCTTCACCTACACTAGATTTATACTTCCCTGACATTGTCATTCTTACTGAAACCTGGCTCAAACCGCATATCAAAAACAATGAAATCCTAGCCCCAGATTAAATCATCTTTCGACTTGACCATCAAATTAAACAGGGAGGTGGTGTAGCTATAATGTTCAAACAAAACCTTGCACTAGAACTCATAAGCAGCAGTTCTCTTAACAGTGCCAAAATACTTCTTAGTAAGCTAAACATTAACAAAACCTTGATCATGGCAAATCTATATATTCCCCCGGTGATAATTCAGCTACTATTGAAGACATTCTCTTTTGGCTATTCTCAACCTACCAACATTTTGGGAGATTTTAATACAGATTGGACCTCCTATGACACCAGTAGCCCTTCTAACTTTATAAACCTACACAGTTTCTTTCAGCTCATTCAAGAACCTACCAGAATAGATAAAACATCTAACAGACACTCTATATTACACTGGACTCTCTCTGGACTCTCTCAAACAAACAATCTCCCACATTCCTCCAAACAGGATGTCTACCCAATAGTATCAGTGACCACATGCCCATTTATTTGCTTAGACATGCTCTTAGCCCACCTAGACAATCAATTGTCTAATTCGTAATAAAAAAATTTAAATACCCAAGCATTTCATTCCATATTCCAAAAAATAAATTGGTCTTCATTAATAACCTTACCTTTAGATTCTGATGTACAATACTTTAAGAGTACCTTTCTGGACATCTTAAATAGCCTAGCCTCTCACAGAGCTGCTAGGATAAAAATGCACCATTCACCATGGCTAACAATGAACACTAAATATCTCTTAAAATAAAGGGATAAGGCAAGAGTACACTGGCTAAAAAAGAAAAACATATCATCTACAACTCTACAAACAGCTTAGAAATAAAGCTGAATATATTTTACACTACTGCACAACAAAACCACCAAAAAATTCTGGTTCTCTTAAGAAACGCCTACAACCTGGCAACACTACTACCCCTACACCAACTACATTACCCTCAAAGCATAGTATTGCAACAGTTTAATTCTCTAACAAAATACACTCTCAAATATAACAATACCTCACAAAATCCCAGCCATCAATACTTGTACTGAAAATGCCTTCTCCTTTACACTATAAGACAACTCCTCAAACCTACTAGCTTAGCTGCAGACAGACAATCCCCTTTCAGAATTCCTAAAAATTGCTGCAGATGCCATTGCATACCCTATATCCATCCTCATCAACCATGCTATCACCGAAAACTATGTCCCTTTACTCTGGAAAATCTCTATCACACCTCCCCTCTCTAAAATACTTGAAAAATGTATCCATACGAAATTTTCAAATCATCTACTATCCAACGACCTCTCATATACATGGTAAATCTGAGAAGGGCGGTTGTGGTGCTATGATGGGGGCGAAAACCAACATGGTAAACCATCACAGAAATCAGACTTGTCTCCATCATCTTTCTAGACCTTTCCAAGGCTTTTGATACAGTTTCATACCAAACTGCACTGTCAGTACTGGCTGCCATAAACCTTAGTCACTCCACCCTAGCATGGTTCCATAGTTATCTAACCAGGCGACAAGCTGTTTGGTGGAATCAGGAGCCATCATCTTTACTCCCAGTTAACATCGGAGTCCCTCATGGTTCTATACTAGACCCCCTGCTTTTTTAATATATTCACTAGCCAATTGCATAAATCTACTCCACTTGCCTCAGGTTATCCAATATGCAGATGATTCTATCTTATATAATGCATCCTCTCTCATACAACTGCAGGACACCACACAACAATCTTTCTTGGAGGTTGAACATTTTAGCTAACCTTATACTAAACCCAAACAAAACCAAGCTTATGCTATTTCTCCCAACCAAATCTACCATACCTCCAACCTCTTTTCATATATATTCCTCAAACACAATTGCTGCCATCTCCCAAACCAAACTACTAGGTGTAACTACTGACAAACTAAAATTTGATCTTCATCTATCTGAATCCATAAAAAAAACTCAGATCAAACTTGGTTCTGTACAGCATTAAGCCATTTTTGACAAATCAAGCCAGATTTGACATAGCTAGAACTTGCTTCCTATACCCTCTATTTTATGCCTCCCCCATATTTAACTTAGCAAAACTGAACTTTCCAAACTTGAATCCCGCTATAACAAAATTGCCAAGTTTGCTACACATTCCCCACATAGGTCACATCATTGCTCCTCCCTACAATTAAAATGGCTTATACGTCAATATCTTACCTATACCAAACTTATTCTCACTCACCACTTAGTTTATCAGCCTGACAGAACCCCAGCCTTGCAACAATTACTCCAATATGTTAATACTCGACAACTTCATTTTACATACAAAACCCTTCTACAAGTCTCCAAAAGTAATTGGAGATTACCTTGATTCTCATATTTCCAAAACCTGGAACACAGTTCTGCAACATATTTTAAAACACTATTAACCCAATTCAAGAAATGGTTAAAAGACTACCTATACAGTAGATGGATTTGTTCTTGCATCAATCCAGGTCACCCCCCCAGATTAACCCCCCCCCCAGATCAGTAGCTTTTTATGACCCGTTTCTAACTTTATCAGAATTCTTTCATCCTCATCTACTTTCCTCTTTCTCTGTCCATTCCAAACAGACTAATATTTATTTAAAAATACTTCTAAACTCTAAACAGATAGGATACTATTCTATTATCTTAATGTTTATTTTCAATGTCAATGTATAGTTGCAGTTCTTATTTTTTAATGTATTGCTTTCTGTATATTAATGTTCATTTTATTTGTGGAGCTTTTCTCCCAGACACTCCGCTGAAAACAGGCTTATACCCAGACGGACTATCCTGGTTAAAAAATGTAAATAAAGAAATAAAATTCAAAAAGCCAAGAGCTCACTGACCCAAAAAAAGGAAGCTGGCCCCACTTCTTACACAGTCCAAGAAATACGTTTTCTGTTTCCAGGCTTGATGAAAGTCTCAGACATTAAAAAAAAAAAAACAACTAGCTAACGGACTTAATAGCCGCATAGTTTAAAAGAAAGGGTGAGCACGTGTAAAATCTCTAAAGGAGCATCTTGGAATGAGTCAGCCCAGAAACCTATTCAGCTAAAAAGGTCCCGTTAGATAAACTCCCTCCACTTTTATTAGCCTGACCCCTTAATATCTTGCTGGATTTGACTATTGAATAACTTCCCCAAAGTAAAAGTGCTTAGATGAAAGTATAAACCCAGATAAAGCAACATCAGTATGGAGGTCCCGAATGGTTTCACTTTCAGAACAGTACTACACACTCACAAGGAGGAAGAGTCTTTTATACACTTTCACATTGTTGTACCCTTATAGGTAACTATAACGCATGTTTTGCACATCCTTCCACATTTTCCATCTGTAATGCATCTTCACTAAAATGTTGCAGATTTGTGCATCCCTTTACAGTTAAGGCATCTCTTACAATTTTTATTACTGAGACAGCACCTCAGGGAAGAGTTGCTAAGCCAGTTCAATATGCAACCATCTTCTTTGCTTATAACACAGCTTCAGCCCTGCAACTGTAGCTTTCAAATGTAGAACTGGACCTTAAAGCTGGAAAGAAGGCTATGCTGTTTGCTAAAAAAGGAGATGCTGTGATCACCCAGTTCCACTTCATCCAATATCTTAATTATCTTCACTTTGAGTGGTTCAAACAGGACTGTCGAGAGTCAATGCAGACAGTTGGATCTTAAGTTTATAAGGACAAAACCACTCATCCCAATAAAACCTATATAAAGAAATGATATGGAGTCAGTTGCTCTTTTTGCAGAAGGATTTGGAACTACATTTATTTTGTTTTAAAATTTAAATCTACTTGAAGAGACTGCTCTAAACACTTGAGCTCTTGGCAATCCTGTGTTGGTATTTTGTTTTTCCAGTCCATTACTTCAACATGCATCTTACCTAATAATCTTTTCATCTTAATGAAAAACTCAACTTTGTTACTAGTAAGTAAATATAATAGCGGATTAAGGCTTGTATTAAAATGCATGTGGTGTTCATACTACTAGGAGAAATTTAGCTGGGGCATTGAAGAACTTCCCCTACTGTTTTCAATAGGTGGCGTGGGATTTTTATGTCCACCTGAACTACCACCAGCTCAAGCAGGTAGAACCACACTAATATCTCATCCAAAGGATGGATCTCAGGAATGTAAATCCACCCCTCCCCCATATCTACACTTCAGTGCCAGCAATTTGAAAAATCAATCCAATAACCTGTAGTGGTATCCAACCCACTTATTCTTCTGATCGTTCCAGACCACAGGCGGAAGAGCTTGTTGAGTCGCTCACTGTACATATTCTTAATTAGTTGTTTAAAATGCATAGATGAGCTGCATTAGCTTAGCCAGGTTTATTCCTCAGTTTACCTGTAAACATAATTAAAAATGTATCTCATTTATACCTATTTAAGGCTAAGCATGTATTTTGCAGATATTTGGAGTGTTTATCCCTTTGATTCCAATAAAAATGGGATCTAGCCAGTTGGACATTGCCAGTAATCAGATTTAAGTAAAGCAAAAATGCACACCACAGCCAAACTAGACTTCCCAAGTCAAACCGAATGCCCCAGAAGTTGACATGCTGCAGCAGCACCTCTGCAGTATTTGTGGCAGAATGAGGGGGGAAAAAAGCATCAAAACCATGCAGTGGAGGAGAGTATCAGCCAATATTTCAGTGCATCAGGAGCCATGTAGTATATACAGCTCATTGTTTTCGGATACCTTACTGCATTTTATTTGTTTTCACACTGAATTTATGCTGTCATGTTTGATATTTTTCTAATCTCGACAGCAATTCTACTTAGGCTTTCTACATCTTCTTTGGCATCAGCCCCATTGAATAACTTTCCTCTACAAAATGAGAGGATCCCACCCTAATCATAAACACCATTACTGGCTAACTTTGATGAAGTTTTCCTTACTTTGTGTATACAGAGAAAGTATTAGCAATTGTTCAGTTTGCTTAAGCACTGACTTTTCAAAAAGGGTTGCTTCCTTTTACTTTGTTCCATACTCACTGTAGAGATGTTCAAGACTGAACCATTGATGTCAATGGCTCTCCAATTCCGATGAGCAGCATAAAATTAAAGCCACCAAATTTTTTTTCACATTGTAAAAATGCTCAGTCTTTAGCCATACTGACATGAGAAAATACCAGTAAAGGATGATGGGAGTGAAGTAGCGCTCCCTCCCACAAATGGTACAGGAGGACATGTTCCCCCTGCAAAAACAATTGTGTGCACGCATGTGCATTTTACACACACATCAGCACAAATTCCCACCTCCCCAGTATATATATGTGCAAAGATTAGGTCTAAAAAAGGTCAGAAAGTTTCATGCAGAAGTGTACAAATCGGTAGATTTTAGTGCTTGTACATTTTCAAGTTAACATAGCAGACAAACATTTAAGAACCCCACTTTTTGCAAATGTTTTCTTTCTAAACTCCATTCTTTAGCACCACTACATTTTCTTAATCTTTCTTTTCTCCAGTATGGCTATTTAGGTTTTATTGATGGAATAGACTCACTAGGATTTCCTCCATTTGGGGCTTTGCACTTCTCAATTTTGTAAAAGTTACTTCGGACAACATGAAAACTTCTGTGTCCTCTTTCTCCTCTTGCAGTTCACACTTTTTAAATTAGTTGTGCAGAAATTCTCACTCACTATCTCAACAGCAAAGAGCCCATCGGCATAACTGATTTACAGATGGCTAGGTTGTACTCCCAAGCCATAAAACAACCTGGGGAGACAACACAATGTATTGCTTTAGTAAGAACTCAAGACTAGTTGTGATCTGCAACAAATATCTAACTAACCCTTCAAGAAGGCATAAGACGTGTCTATAAAATGTAAGCTGCAGGTAAAACCCTCTCAGCACAAGTATACCCAAGAATTATACACACAGATAAAGCCATCACAGATGAAGCCAACTGTTTTGATCAATTTTAATTCCCGATTTAAGAAGCATGCCTAGAGATGGTGGTCATATAATTTAAACGGATGCAAAGATGGCAACTCCAAGCTAACTCAGAAATTAGACCTCATTACTATGGGTAATTCACTGTAATGGAAGAGATAAATATGCACATATAGGACTGCCCTATGGTCCAAAACGTTTGAATTAAGGTGGAACAGTATGCCATTTGGACTTGCTGTACAAAGCTTTCCATCCTTTGTTGAAAAAGACGGTCTTTTGAAAAATGCATGGTTCTGTTCTTAAGCTTCTTGCATGATTGCTGCTATAGTTTAACTTTTTGGATGCAGTTCTCAATGAAGACATTTGAATTAATTAATTTGTAGTATGTTACAGTCCAGAAACATTCTGTAGTCAATGTAGTCAATTTTCAGGGTTAAGCAGATTTACAGATTTCTAAAAGGATTCCAGTAAAATGTTTACACAGATCTTCTAAGGTTTACCTGTGCTGCTTCAAACAGTAATACAAAATATAGAATTTCGAAAGAGTTCAGTCCCAAAAACAGATAGCAGTCTCCTCGGACAAGCAGGACAGCAGGCCTTTTATTATTATTCCTAGATTCAGGGATATAGTCCAAAATTTTTTCTTTTAAAATACACTGCTCGACTATCTGGGGACTCTCGATCTGGGTAGAAGGATTCTGCCTTTAGCAAAGGCAGAGATCCTGATATAGCCCCAAAGGCAACTGGTTCTAATTACTTTCCAAGGAAATAATTTATGAGGCAACGTCTCTAACCCTCTTCTATGCATATTGGATGTTTACCTGGCCCAATAGCAGTCTGCTTCCCTGACTTAGCAGTCATTATGTTGCAGCACACGTATAAGCTTAGTAAAATCCATTGTTTTCACTGCAGCCATTCTTATTAGAATGTGGAAAGCTTTTGACAGTCTCTACATAACTTTGTAGAAATAAAAGATGAAACTTGGATGCAGCACAAACACAGCTATAAATTGCAACAGTATGTTTTTTGCACAATTTTATGCAAGGTGTTACAACAGCATCACTGCAGAAGAAATGCAGAACTCCTGATATGATTTTTTCACCAAATATGGTGCTATTCACTGTATTATACCTATAATCTCAATTTTTTTTTTAAACACATTTTACAGATAATCACCCATCCATTCTCACCCCCTCTTGATACCCACGTCATGCTGTTCAGTCATGAAGGAGTTGGAGGACATCCAGCCAAGCAATGGATAAAAGGCAGAGAAACAGTTCTGGATGGGAAGTCAGTCTACTAGAGCACACAGACACACCTATGGGTAAATTATGCAGATTGCCAACCTGCATATTGGCCTGTCTTTGAATAAAGGAGAAAGACCCAAAATGAAATCCCATGCAAATGCCACACACAAAAACTTGGAACCAAACCACAGAAATACACACTGTAAAGAAACAGCATTAGCCACTGCACTTTTGTCAGTCTTACTTCCTAGATGCCACACACTTTCCCTTGCCTTTAAAGCAAAACCATTTGACAGCAATAGTCTTTCTCCTCATTCTTTCAGATTTACACATCACTTTCCCCACATACACTTATTTTTAAAATGAAAGCATTTGTAATCCTATTGTCCTCTTCCCCCCAAATGAGTCTTATTAGAAGTTTTCTTAGTCTCTATTCTTTAAAGTCTTCCCTCATAATATTCTATGAGCTCAGTTCTGATGGAGTTGTACTTATTTTTGAAGTTGCTGGTCATGAATCACAGTATACAGTAATTGCTGCCTCCCAAATAAGTGCCATTTCCAAGTGAAAATGAATCCACAGCTGCCCTTTATTAAAAGGTGCCTATAATACTAGTTAGACAAGGTCCACCACTCACAGGGGTGGAATAATGATACTCTTGTTTTTCCAGTTTACATATAGCATACTAAACAAAACAAAAAAAAAAAAGTGTTCCCACTCCACAGAGTCGCACCTTCATCTGCTACTCCAAGGTTAAAATCCATCATTTTCTTTTCTACTCACTACTGAAGAGATCTGTACATATAACCTGTTGAAATTGTCGAATAATTTCTGATCACGACAGTAGTCTGCAGTGCCTTCTGCCTTTCTGTAACTTTTATCCCCACTCACATATATTACAAAGTACTACTCAAGACTTGTACCATTTGCAATAGCCTATTAACTGCAAACTTTGCTATGTATATACTTCATCCATGGTTCTTTGTGTACATGCTTCTGCTAATTTCACATGAAAATATGGCTCCATTGACTTAGGCACTGGGAATCTTTCCTCCATTTTTCCACAGTTGTGCCCCTTCTTCCTTCATCCATGCCCAACAGGTCTCCTTTTTGACATTTTCTCCTACATTTATTCCCACTACTGAGCTTTGTATCACTATATAACTATGTTTAAGGAATAAAGCTAGGATTTCAAGGAAAATGTTACTCTGCTTCCCCCAGGCTCTATTAAAGCTAGTTAAAGAGTCAAGTCCTGCTGCCCGGGATTCTAATTCGCGCTCTTTTTTTGTTTCTCTGAAAGACTATAGATCTTCATTTCCACAAATAGTCCCCAAAGAATCACCACAGCACTATAAGCGTTCAATCATTTGTTGAAGATGCAAAATATATGTCAAACTATATAATTACTAGGCAGTTTCTGGGAATTTGCTGGTTTTGCACACTTAGGACCTTCCCCAGTTTCTTTTTAGTGTTGTCACTGACAGACAACTACCCTGTGCAGCTGCTCCTGCAACTGTAGGAGTTCATCCCTTGTTCCTTCCACCCACTGTACCTAGCATACAGCTTCTATCTCAGTCTGTCTCGCTCTCTGTCTCTACCACAACTACTTCTACGCAAAACTATTGAATCATCACCCTAAAATAACAGGTTATTCTTCATTTATGACGATTCTCTCTCCCTCTACCAAGGTTTTCAACACTTTCTCTAATCTCTACTGGTAATACAGCCTTATAAGCAATATACTATTCCAAAACAGTAAAACTGGTGAATGATGCATGTGAAGAGAAATGCTTCCATTCATCTATTCTTACAGTGCAGACTGATCCCACTATTATGCAACACCTTCGGTGTACTGTGGTACCTTGCAGACTCAGAGGAGACGGGCATTCCTTAGAATTACACATCAACCAGTACATACATTATAGCATATTACAAACATCTTCCTAGCTATGTAGTGAAAACATACTTGACAAGTACAGACTGTGTTGCAGCCACTGGTAAACACAGCATTGTGTACTAGCAAACTAGGTAAAATGCTGAATAAATGTACAACTATTCACAGCCTACTGCATGTAGCTTTTCTTTTATCCAGTGATGAAACATGGCTCATTTTACTCTTCTCCTCACACTTTTAACATCTCTGGAAGGGAAAACATCTCTGGAATGGAAAACATCCTGCTAAAGTGAACTAAATGCAATGAATGATCAGAGTGCAGACAGATTAGCATCCATCTATCTCGGTGATTCATGACTAACCCAGAGACTAAGTCACAAACGGGTACATATTTGCAATTTATTTTCTTACTCTAAGTTATACTACTGAATACATCTAGCACTTACATCATTCCCTTTACTAATGATCATTTTCCAGAACTGTCCTCAAACTACAGATTCTGGTAATTTAAGGTTAAAAAAAACTTGTATAGGTAATGAGTAATGATGACAGTCTTGAACATGCAACACCTGTAGATTAGTTGGGGATTGGCATAATGGTTAAGGTGTTTACCTCAGATTACAATTCTCACCTTTGTGGGACACTGGCTAGGCTAAAAATGGCCCACAGGGGCAGCTAACCTAGTAGTTACTTATGAGCTCCAAGCATAAAAGGAAAAGATGAACTACATCTCAAAATTTAATGTCAGTTTTATCCATTTTAATATGTGACATAAAAAATATCACTTTCATACAGAATTGCATCTTCTTTTGGGCCTGACATCTACATTGTATACCCATATTTTTGTAGCTTTCAAATTTTCTAAAGAGAAAATGTACACTTTTGCACAATTGTTTTGCTGATGTGTTCGTCAATCACATTAAGACCCAAAGTCTGATTGGATAGGGATGTGATAAGCTTCTTTTAAATCTAAGTTTACTAGGAAAATTGAATGAGGAACAAGAGGTAATAGGTTGTGAAGTGACCGGAGCACGATCATATACAGGTTTAGAAAAGAAAGATCCAGAAATGGTCTTCAATTCTTTGGCACTAAACCTATCCTTTAATAAATTTTTTCCCACCTGGGAAGGAAGTACTGGCTCTATAGAGTGTCTGGTCCGGTGGATGGGAGATTATTCACTGGAAAGGAGGGATTTACTCCTACTGCCATCTGTAACCTTGGAGTTTCAGACAAATGGGGTATGAAAATCTGTTGCTGAAGAGAACATCTGGATTTTGTGGAAGGGAAAGGGGCTGCCAGAAAGAGGGGTGGGGAGGGAAAAGATTCCTTAAACAGTCATTCTTACCTGTCCTTGATTTTGGGGGTTCCAGAAGTAGTATCAACTGAATCTCACACAAACATTGACTTGTATACCAAACAAAACTGAATTAAAGTAGACTCTTCCTCACAAGGAGGAACTGCAGAAAAACAGGTCTCATACTTTCACAATTAGTCCAAACAAACCTTAACATACGAGATAGACAATTCAAAATTCTGAAAAATCAGAGTAATTCTGAAAAATCAGAGTTGCAGAAGCATACACTTTTTTTCCATACTTAATAATCTTCCCATCTTTATCAAAAAAGAGAAGGATTGGAACTAATTGAATATTTAGCAGCAGCATGACTTAAACACACACACACCTCAGAGTCTGAGCCAGAAATCCGAGGAGGAAGAAACCCTGAATTGTCCCTTCATTTTTCTGTCCAGATTCAAAACCTTGAACCTCTTCAGGAAAACCAGTATCCCTCTTTCTTTTACCAGAAACATTTTTATATGAAAGATTAGTAGCCCGAATTAAACCCAGAGCCAGACCTAGTAAATTACTCCTAAGGAAATTGGAGTAGTAGATGTAACTTTTGTTTTCAGTTTCTTTTTGGACAGAAAACATGGGGATAACACAGGGATGAGCATAGCATTCTGACAAAACATGGAAGCCTTTCTTGTTAGCTCTCACAGGACCAACAAGAATGACTCCCTTGCCCACAGAAGGGATCCCAACTTCTGCAGAGAATATGGCTAACCCAAAGTCTGCAGTGGCTGTAAGTGCTAGAGAGAGACCTGGGGTAACAGATGAGTGAAATTGGAGAAAAAGCAACATGATGAGAAAACACGATTAACAACCAACAAAGTGCTGCATGGAATGACCTCACAACAAATTAAAGAAAAATTTATTTTGGTTAAAAATCTGCATTCTTCACTGGGAACTTCATCGGAACAAGAAAATGCATCATTCCCAAACCTTATACAACTTCTATTAAAGATCATATAACCTAAAAATCAGTTAATTTTAATGATTTCTACAAAACAACCAAATCACTTCATAAATATAATATGTTCCACAATAATCCCTAGCCTCTAGTTCCACAATAATCCCTACCCTCTAGTCTAGTTTTCCAATTACCTCTCTTTACAGGTTGTGGAATCTAGGGTATGAAAAATACAAACTTTTTAAAAAAATGTTACATTGCTGCGAATGCTTATATAATTTTGGTTCTCATGGACCAACAGGTAGCCAAGTAAACCACAAGCAGTGCCACAGCTGTATTTCCCCTTTATTACCAAGTATTAATGACATTATTTTCTCTTACCCTAGGGTGCTAGATTTTAAAGATAAGTGGTCTGAAGTACAACTAATGGCTACAGCAGAGTCACTCACCTGCTGCAGAGGCAAATTGCTGGCTTCCTGTGGGGGCAAAGGTTATCTGCTTTTTTTTTTCCTCTTTGTGGCTGGAATGACCAACTGTGAGCCTGACAGGTTGCTCCACTGTCAAGCAGAAAAAGGTGCCTCCTTCCCAGGCAAAAGTAATTTTTCATAGGCTTTTGTTTACCTCTTCAAAAGTCACTTTTTTTCCACAAATAAACAGTAAACACCTTGCCAGCCCAAAAAAGTAAAACAATTTCTCCACAGAAAAAAAAATGCTTTTAAATACCTTATAAATTACTTTTAACCTGACAGGGAAAAAAGAGCACTCCATTTTGAAAGCACAATACAATCTTGTGACAGTCCATTAAAACAAACTCCTAACTTTACAATACACTTTCCTGTTCAGGAAAACACTTTCTCAGAAGGGGACTTGTCTACCCTTATCTACCCAGCAAAGAAACAGCACAACTTGACCATAGATTCTCAAAAGCCTCAGGAGGAGCATACTCTTTGGCATCAGGAAAGCTCTGAAAGGCTTTGCATCTAAACCGGTCTTTGTCAGCTCAAAATGACTGTTTGGGTGCAGGGAAGGTGCCCTGAACCTTTGGACGCTGGCTGGCTATTACATCCTTGAGGATTTCACCCATAGCTCAGGCTACTGCAGCAGTGATCAATATGAAGAACACCAGACATTTATCTTGAAACTGCACCTAAAGCTGTCATTTTGTACATATGAACTTTAATTCCACTTAACTGAATTTAACCCTACTATTCAGACTGCTTCAGACTATGGAATTAAGCCAGAGTACGCTACACACATTTTTTAGACAAATATATGAGTACCTTTTACTTCCGATGCCAATTACAACCCAGTAATGACACATTCTGAACTGGTGTGGCACAGCTTAGATTTGAGAAAAAGTAATATTCATCCCCTTATAGGACCAGAGTATGATCGAAAATGTGAACAAAAGGCCATATGCACCCCTTTTAGATTTCATAACATTTTAAGGTAATTAAACAAGTATGAAATACAAACCCAACCAAGAACACTATGCAACCAATACTGTTATGTCTACACTCAAGGATATACATTCAGTTCAAAGCGCGAATGAAAAAGCCTGAGAGTATGAGAGAGACAGGGAGACGGATGCATAAGGTAAAACAAGAAACTTAACTGTGGATGGTCTATTTTCTTTTTAGATGCACAGACTGTCCTGAAGTGACTGAACTAAAATTACAGGCATTGATGTGAATTCAAATACAGGAAGTTAGTTTTGTTTGGAAGAAAAGGTTGTGCTGGACTACATTTGTGTAAGAAATTCAAAAAATCTGTTAAGGTATAATAATGATGCACGATGACCTTACACATTCCCAAAAGGTCTCCAGCTTACAGTTGCCTTATTTTTCAACTGCAGTATGTGTAGATTCTTTGAAAGCTAGTGACACACATTCAAGTTGGTGAGTCTGAGAGATGTTCAAGTAAAAAGGGTGAATTAATTGAACTACACGTTTCCACCAAGCTAAAATCCCCCAAAGAGAGCTGGTGGAGAATTTGGGCAAACCTCAATTTCTACTACTAGTAGCCATAATGAGAATATTTGGAAAAGTATAAAAAATTTCAAAGGACGTACTGAAATTTTGGAGAAAAACCTTCCCAAAGGTACATTACTGAATGAATTCCTATTTGAGCAATGAACAGTCGTTAGGCCTCCCTTTTCACACCTGAAAGCAGACAAACAGAGGCTGGAATCTAAAAAGCGAAGTGAGTGAATTAAACCAAAAAGACAGTCAGAATGACAAGAACTGCTACTTTTTTAGTCAAGTGAATTTTTTAGCAAGGTGATTTGAAATTACTAAAAGGTTGCTAAGCAACGATGTACACAGTGCTATGCTACTGAAAAGAAATGCATTACAAAAAATGCTGTCACTGCATAAAAGTATGCACTCAAAAATACTGGTGTGCAAAATTTCTGAGGCTGGTTATATGCAATTAGTGGAGTATTCCAAAGCTGTGCTAAATTCTCAAATTGCAAAAGAAGCATTACTGCAGTTTAACTGAAGTAGTAAAACCAGCAAGTTATGAAACACTACACTTAATTATTTTTTATTGGGGAATGCTACTGGAAATTTTCCAGTACAAGAAAGTGATACTAATTAAATGCAAAGTGTTGAAATGTTATGAGCTCAAAATGAAATAACAGACGTAAAACGTGTTATGATATTTTTCTGGCAAAACAAAGTCTACGTTCAGGAATAAATGTGCTGAGGAGTACTGCTGCACTGGCTTTCATGAGGATCCTGAGCTGTGTAGGCTTTCCTGAGGATCCTGAGCTGTGTATTGGAAAGAAAGACAACTGCGCTGAGTGTTCTAGACCAACACCTAAACAGTGTGTGCTGTTGGCCCATAAGCAAAAGGTTTAATGGTATAGTAGTTAAAGATACTACTGCAAAAATATCAAGATACTACTGCAAAAATATCACAATAATAGTTCTTCATTATTTTCTTGTACAGTCAAAGGCAACAGAACAGCCTTATGGCTAGTATACTAGTATTGTCTTTTGGCTTTTTCCTGGTAAGGGGTCGCCACAGCGGAACTCCGGTCTGCTAATGATTGGCAGTAGATTTTTACGAAACGCCAAGGTGCCAGCTCGACACCCAACCTTCAACGAAGGCACACTCATTTACGCACGCATGTCTTTCGAACGCTACCCAACTGCGGAGAGGACATGCAGACTCCACACAGAAGGCACTCCCAAGCCAAGCAGAGAATCAAACGGGAGAACCTCTTGCTGTGAGGTAACGATGCTACCGCCATACCACCGCGGCTTATGTTTAATGAAAGTTTGTTACATTTAAATGAATGAAGTGTTGGAAAAAATGAAAACCAACCAAATTGGAACCTTTCCAGTCAAATAAAACTGAGAAGAATAAATGCTGGACTGAACAGTGTGTGTAGCAGAATCTTAATCTGCTAGAGAAGGGTATATTGCAATAGTGAAAAATACAGCTTATATGAAACCGATTTTACTTCTTGCATTTATGAACTGTCACATATTTACGGCAAGTGAAAAATCATTGTCTGCTAGAAAGCTGACAGATGCTTTCTGAAGAGAATTATGCTGATTATAAGATACATTGCTTCATCCCAGCCACTGGGGATGCACAAGCCAGTGCATTTCTTTGTGCCGGTCCCAAGCCCAGATAAATTGAGAGTTGCGTCAGAAGGGCATCTGGCGTAAAACTTCGCCAAATCATTTCATGCAGTCACCAGTAAATATTTCCATACTGGATCAGTCAATGTCCAGGTTAACAATGACCGCCACCATTACTGTTAGCCAACAGGGTGCTGGCGGAAATTGGGCTACTGTTGGCCAAAGGAGAAGAAGAAGAGGCAAAATGTATGTATGAAGGCAGGAAGAGAGGAGAAAGGCTAGGACTGTGGTAGTGAGGGTCAGAACTTTGAATGTTGGCAGTATGACTGGTATAGGGAGAGAGCTAGCTGATTTGATGGACAGAAGGAAGGTTGGTATATTGTGTGTGCAAGAGACCAGATGGAAGGGGAGTAAGGCTAGGTGTATTGGAGGTGGGTTCAAATTGTTTTATCATGGTGTGGATGAGAGGAGAAATGGCGTAGGAGTTATTCTGAAGGAACAGTATGTGAAGAGTGTTTTGGGAGGTGAAGAGTGTCGGACAGAGTGTTGTTTATGAAGCTGGAAATTGATGGTGTAATGATGACTGTTAGTGCATATGCTCCACAAGTTCGGTGTGCAATGGAAGAGAAAGAAAAATTTTGGAGTGAATTAGTACTCATTGGTTATGCCCTTGTACTAACCCTGACTAACTTTATACCTATGTATACTTTTCACCTATTATTAAACTGCACTAACTACTGACTTCTCCCTAGAGGTTCATATAAATGTTTTCCAATTTAAATTCTATGTATATATGTATAAAGTAAAGTAAACAACTTTTTTGTATATTACCTTTACTATTTGTATTATGCTCACCATTACTTTTGTACTTTAATAACAGCTGCATCAAGCTTGTACTGCTACAACAGTATAGGACTTTAATAACAGTTGCATTAAGTTTGAACTGTCACAACATTTATTGTATATTGTGTATTTGTGTTGGAGCTTTTCTCCCCGGGCCTCTACTGAAAATGGACATGTATCCAGTTAGACTAGCCCAGTCAACAAATGTAAAATAAAATAAATAAAAATTGGTGATGACTGTACCCAAGAGTAAGAGAGTGGTGATTGGAGCAGATTTCAATGGGCATGTTGGTGAAGGGAACAGAGGGGATGAGGAAGTGATGGGTAGGTATGGTGTTAAACAAAGGAATGCAGAAGGTAAGATGGTAGTGGATTTTGCGAAAAGGATGGACATGGCTGTGGTGAATACGTATTTTAACAAGAGGGAGGAGCACAGGGTGACATACAAGAGTGGAGGAAGATGCACACAGGTGGATTATATCTTGCGTAGGAGGGCCAGTTTGAAGAAGATTGGAGACTGTAAAGTGGTAACCAGAGAAAGTGTAGTTAGGTAGCATAGGATGGTGGTTTGTAGGATGGCGGTGATCAAGAAGAGGAGGAGGAGTGTGACGGCAGCGCCAAGGATCAAATGGTGGAAATTGAAAAAGGGTAATTGTGAGGTGGAGTTCAGGGATGAGTTAAGACAGGCACTGGGTGACAGTGAAGAGTTACCAAACAGCTGGGTAACTACAGCAGAGCTAGTAAGAGACGGCTAAAAAGGTGCTTGGTATCACATCGGGACAGAGGAAGGACGACAAGGAGACATGGTGGTGGAATGAGGAAGTACAGAAGAGTATACAGGCAAAGAGGTTGACAAAGAAGAAGTGGGATTGTCAGAGAGATGAAGAAAGTAGACAGGAGTATAAGGAGATGAGGCGCATGGCAAAGAGAGGTGGCGAAGGCTAAGGCATATGAAGAGTTGTATGAAAGATGGGACACTAAGGAGGGAGAAAGGACCTGTACCGACTGGCAAGACAGAGGGACCGGGCTAAACAGAGGGACCAAGCTAGGAAAGATGTGCAGCAGGTAAAGGTGATAAAGGATAATGAGGGAAATGCTCATAAGTGAGGAGAGTGTGTTGAGGAGATGGAAAAAGTACTTCGAGGGGTTGATGAATGAAGAGAATGAGAGGGAGAGAAGGTTGAATGATGTAGGGATAGTGAATCATGAAGTACAATGGATTAGCAAGGAGGAAGTAAGGATGGCTATGAAGAATGGAAAGGCTGTTGGCCCAGATGACATACCTGTGGAATCATGGAGGCGATTAGGTGAAATGGCAGTGGAGTTTTTAACCAGATTGTTTAAATCTTAGAAAGTGAGAGGATGCTGGAGGAATGGAGAAAAAAGTGTTTTGGTACCAATTTTTAAGAATAAGGGTGATGTGCAGAGCTGTAGTAACTACAGAGGGATTAAAATGATCAGTCATAGCATGAGGTTATGGGAAAGAGTAGTGGAAGCTAGTTTAAGAAGAGACGTGATAAGTGAACAGCACTATGGTTTCATGCTGGGAAAGAGCACTACAGATGCGATGTTTGCTCTGAGAGATGGAGAAGTACAGAGAATGTCAGAAGGAGTTGCATTATGTTTTTTTAGACTTGGAGAAAGCATTTGACAGGGTGCCTAGAGAGGAGTTGTGGTATTGTATGAGGAAGTCATGAGTGTCAGAGAGGTACAGGATATGTATGAGGGTAGTGTGACAGCTGTGAGGTCTGCAGTGGGAGTGACAGATGCGTTTAAGGTGGAGGTGGGGTTACATCAAGGATCAGCTCTGAGCCCTTTCTCATTTGCAATGGTGATAGACAGGTTGACAGACGAGATCAGACAGAGTCCCCATGGACTATGATGTTTGGAGATGACATTGTGATCTGTAGTGAGAGTAGAGAATAGGTGGAGATATGCTCTAGAGAGAAGAGGAATGAAGGTCAGTAGAACTAAGACAGAATATATGTCTGTGAATGAGAGGGAGGATAGAAGAATGGTGAGGATGCAAGGAGTAGAGGTGGCGAAGGTGGATGAGTTTAAATACTTGGGGTCAATAGTTCAGAGTAACGGTGAGTGTGGAAGAGAGGTGAAGAAGAGAGTACAGGCAGGATGGAGTGGGTGGAGAACAGGGTCGGGAGTGATTTGTGACAGACGAGTACCTGTAAGAGTGAAAGGGAAGGTCTACAAGAGGGTAGTGAGACCAGCTATGTTATATGGGTTGGAGACAGTGGCTTTGACAAAAAGGAAGGAGTTTGAGCTGGATGTGGCAGAGTTAAAGATGTTAAGATCTGCAGTGGATGTGACAAGGGTGGACAAGTTCAGGAATAAGTATATTTGAGGGTCAGCCCAGGTTGGAAGGTTTGGAGACAAAACCAGAGAGAGGCAAGATTACGTTGGTTTGGACATGTGCTGAGGAGGGATGCTGAGTATATTGGGAAAAAGATGCCAAGGATGAAGCTACCAGGTAACAGGAAAAGTGGAAGTCCTAAGATGAGGTTTATGGATGTGGTGAGAGGACATGCAGGTGGTTGGTGTGACAGAGCAAGATGCAGAGGACAGGAAGAAATGGAAACAGGTGATCTGCTGTGGCGACCCCCAACGGGAACAGCCGAAAGAGGACGATAAGATGCACTGCTTTGTCGAAGCTGTACATGTGCAAGCAAAGCAGGCTTGCAAGTAAAAGCAAATAGAAGTGTACTCTGTGTAGAAATTGCAAATTTTGTGACTTTATACAGCATCAAACATTACTAGTGAACAGTAATAAAACCTGTGGCAACGTGTACAAGCATAAAAATGGAAGTCTTCCCAAGCAGCAAATTGTTAAAATTGAGGAATTGTTAAACTGACAAGAAAAATTGTCTTTGTCAGTTTGGAGATATAATCCTGTAATAAAAAAAGAGAGTAGGGCTGGTTAGAAAAGAAAATGTTGCCTTCCTATAACACTAGTAGCAATTTTTGAATTTAAATTTGTTTGAGGTACTACTTCATTAAAGCCTCAGTCAGTGTAAAAAAAAAAGAGGAGTGTCACTACCATGTAATGCAAGGGGAAAAAAAAATAAGTGTGCGCAATTCTAGAGAAACAGATTAGGTGTGCAGCAACTGGTAGTACTGAAAAAGGAGAAAGACAAGCAGTAATAAAACAAATCACAAGTGCTGCAGTCATTGAAACTTAAATGTTTAGCTCTCCCGAGATACAGCAACACCGATTCACAAAAGTAATGTTGAAATCTGATCACAAATAGTGCAGTGTTGCAGCAGAACGTTTTGCATCAATATATTTCTGGCAGACCAGTCCAACTTAGTGTTTTGCAGTCAATTATGCAAAGTGAAACCTTACTCTGGTGTACAACCTAATTCAAATGTGTAGATGCCAAGGCAGCCAGAGTCTGCTGTCTAAGCAATCTTCAATACCAAGGCTGGAAAATGAGAGCAAAATGACAAGAGAATTTTAAGATGTCTGCCTTGGACAAGCAAAATATTTCGTTATTCATTTGATGAACAG